>NC_041055.1:10085887-10385887 GCF_900634775.1 Gouania willdenowi | reverse complement strand
AACTCTGTGGGGTAATTGAGGAACCAACCCCACTAACTGAGTCACATTTCATAAAGATTGGTCAAGTACAAACAGCGATATGACTTTTTTAAATCCCTATCCCAATGATGAGAGAGAGGGATTTTTTACATTTATTTTTAATTGAGCCAGAATCATAATATTGGTCCAGATTCCCCTCCAAAATGTAATGGAATCTTCCATGGCATAAAGTCTATCTTTGGTTAAAATTTTGTCAAATTTGGTAACAGACAAATAGGGAAATACTAGTGAAAATATGACCTCCTTGATGGAGATAATAATAGTTTTTGTATTGTAAATCAAACGTTGATTAATAATAATAATAATAATAATAATAATTATTATAATACATCAATTTTATATAGTGCTTTTTTGGACACTCAAAGACACTTTACAGAATCAAGGCAGTATTCTTTCACTCCACACTTAAGAAAAACTATGCAATAAATTGTATTATTATGTCTAAAAGTATGGTATTAAGGTATTTTACTGTGCACAAGTAGGAGACGAGGCCTATTTCCAATTCACCTCTCTTGAAAGAGAGATTAATCTTGAAATAAGATTAACTATATAAAAAGAAAATGTACCCCTGGTTCAAGCATCTGGATCGACACTTTTGCCTTATGGTTGTTTGCATGTTCTCCTTGTGGGTTTTCTCTGCGTACACCAAAAACATGTCAATCAGTGTGTACATTTCCAGTAGGAGTGAACAGGAGTGTCAGTTGCCCTGTGATGGACTGGTGTCATTTTCAGGGCGTAATGCCTGTTTAAGCCCCTGTTTAGAGCTGGTGGTGGACACCAGTAGAGCCCCGCGGGTCAGAAGAAGAATAACCATTTAAAACACTACTAGGTTCTACTACTACTACTACGTTCTTTAATGTTTGTCACATACCACTTCATTAATGCTGCTTACCTTTGTTAAGCTCATTTTAATGCTTTTGTGATGCAGACTGATTGGCTGCTTTTTTCACCTCACAGCATGACATGTTTGTGAGGGTTTCCCCCCCCCCCACAGTCCAAAGACATCTAAATTAGGTTAGTTAGTGATGCTAAATTCGCTGTAGGCGTGAAGGCGTGGACAAAGGTGCTGACTTGTTACATTTTGACTCTGCCAGTAAATACTTCAGCTCCCACAAGTTTAGTCTAGAAAACGGATGGATCGATTACACCTTTTTAAAATCATTTGCTCAGTTTTTGGCTAGTTTACAGTGCAATGGTTTATAATCCATTTTCTATTTAGCAATAATACAAAAAATGTATCCAAAGGATTGTTCCAGAAACATAGCAGCATGTTAACCATATTAAGGTTTGTTTCCAGGAGCTGTGGCCTGATTCCTCATGGTGAATGGGTACAGAAGGGCTGCTCCTACTGTCGCTGTGGTTACGGAGCTCTGCACTGCTTCCCCCACATCTTCTTAAAAGACTGTGGTAAGACGAATTCAACAATCACCTACAGACAAGCTTTAGTACAGTATGCACTGGTCAGTTATTGCACTCGACACTGGTCCTTAGGTAATGTTTATCACCTGATGCTAATGTGTATATGATCAGAAGTGTGCAGTATTGGGAGTTCTTCCCAAAAATGTATTATTTGTTAATAGGGGTGTAATATAATAGTCAACTCACGGTACGATATGAAATCCTCACCATTCAGTATAAAAAAATGAAATAAAAATATTCCGAATTAAGGTGAAAAACAATTTGACTGCAGAAGTTGGAGACAGTGTGTAGGAGTGTTTTGCTTCACAAAAAGAGAATGAAAACAAATTTACCAATCTAACTATTTTCAAAATTATTATTTGTCATTTCTCAAACATAGCGGTTTTTTTTCAGAGCTTTTATACTTTGGACGTTCCATTAATTAGCTTTTTCTTTCAATACTGCACCAATGTGGTGTAGGCTCTAACTGTCATGTCTCTGAGTAGCACGTCTGTAGTTATCTCTACTCTCTCAGCCTTCTCTGTTGTGTCTTTTCCTGTAGCGGACCATGTACAGTGCAGAGGATCTCTGTGAAACGTGCTGCTGTTGTGTATGGATGCATGTGTCGACACAGGGGGTCTGCGCATCGATGTGACTGAAACATAAATCACAACTTTTACCCCATACTCCGTCTCAATCTCTACTGTAGTGCTCAGATGTACGTATTGTAATAAGCAGTGGCTATCCGTACGGTTGCCGTATCAATATACCGACATTCTATCTGTACGCAGCGTCCCCTCATTGGCCAGTTTAGGTCGCTAAGACTAAATCTAACCGTAACCCTAACCCTAAAAATTGTTGCGATATAGGGTGATAACCTAACCCTAAGACGCTACGTACGTGTACTTCGGTAAATGTACCAATAACACTTTCATTGTAATGCGGCCGCTCCAAGAACACGTTGGTTCGTTTCCAGACAAGGGCTCGCTGACCGCGGTGTTTGCTAGCTCGATGTTTCATCACTACGCACAACCGACGGGCTGACGGAGCTCGAGCATCCATCTCGTAAACAATGTGTGCATCTGAGCTACTACGGCAAGCAAGAGGGACAAATGTCATTGCATTTTTGAAACTTCAGAAATTGTTTTTTTTTCTTTTTGTAATCACATTACTATTTGCTAATCTTAATAAATAAAAGGTTCTTATTAGGGCCTCATTGTGGTGACTGGTTAGCATGCCTCTCAGCGCAGAGATCGTATCTTGCTAGTGGAAAAAATCCGTAGAGGATCAGGCAAGCAAATTTGAGAGCGTTTCTTTTGACAGGTCTCGGTGCATTTTCAATCAAGTCAAGAAAACATCATAAAACATTAAGAACAGCTTAATTGCAGATGGAAAGCCCTGAATATTGCAGATGTGTGTATTCACAAGTTCATTTTGCCTTTTTCTTTAGTAATTCATTCATTTATTCAGGTAACTTTTTTTCAGGAAATCTATTTTGATCTCCTTGGCATGTTTCGACTGTCAACTGCTAGTCTTCTTCAGAGGCGTCTGCTGAACGCTTTGATGTGTCAAAGGCTGGGACAGTTTTGTCGATAACTTCCACTTAATAATTCTAGTTCATTTTGTCTTCTTTTTGAATAACATGTTCTGAAGAAGACTGGCAGTCGAAACATTTCAATCCAAGTAAATTTCCTGAAAAAGTTAAACCTATATTATAGGTTTTTAGCATGTTTAGGGCTGACAACGCATTTCACGTCTAATGTGGCATTAATCATTTTAAAGTATAATGTGACCAGGTACGTCACGCCCTGTGACGTGTATTTGTGGAAAAGTTGTTATATCGAAAGGCCTTAAATAATTCCTCATGAAAGCGCAAAAACTTTTGAGCAATATTTGAGCGCTTTTTCGAAATTCTGGTGTTTCCATTACCAGTTTTCTTTATCTTCACACTATTCTTCCTTTCGCTTTTTACTGCTGACAATTACATTTACACTAATAAATTAAAAACAAGGAGCTCTGTAACTGGTGGGGTTTTTCCCGTCACTTTGGAGCAGATCAAAATGTCTCCCATGAAGGCAAACTGAACCATATCAAGGTGATAAGATTATCAGCTCGTCTCCGCCCATTTGTCCCTTACTGTTCTGGTGTGAATACAGCTGAAGTGTTACAGCTGGAAAAAGGAGAAATTAGCTCCTAAAATCCAGCAGAAATACTGAACAGACAAATATTTAATTGTACCATAAACCGTACTGACCTAAAAGTTGTTAAATCAATTGCAATCGCTCCATCACCTCTGCATCTCTCCTCTATAGTTCTGTCAGTGGTAAAAGCCCGTCCTTATTGGTGTTTTGTTTATTTTTGTGTGGTTTATCAGATGGATCGGAGGAGGTACGCTGGTACCATTCATCAGCTGTGAGATCAACTCCCCCAGGCTTCCTTCTGTGGCTGATGCTTCTTCTTCTTCTCCCAGTGTTTCTTTGAACCGTCTGTTTGATTCCTATAGAGACAAACCATGTCGGATAGAGGAGGATTTTCTAAAGTATTGTGCTGCTACATCAAGATGATTTGTCCTGCTTATGTTGAAGACGTTGTTTCTCGAGCTGTTTTCACAGCGGTTCTTGTCTTTTTGAATGTCCTTTTCACTTGAACACTGATGGCCGTGGAGTTCTTTGAAACTCTTTTCATGTCTGTGCACTCAATACGTCCTTCCAGTGTGCGTGTGCGTGTGTGTGTGCGTGTGTGTGTGTGGGACAGAGGCTGTACATAAGATTGTTTTATCATTTGTAAAAGAAAAAAAAAAAAAACAACAACAGGGTTTTTATTTTTAAATTGTGATTTCTATCTGTACAAAGTGAATAGCCATTCCAATCTTTTGGAGGGAGTGTGTTTTGAAAAAAAAAAAAAAAAGTTGGTTGTTTTGCACTCATGAGAAAATGAAATTATTTGATCTTTGGTATTTTATATGAGCCTGAATGCAAATGAAACGCAGCATGTGTGTGTTAGTGTGAGGCATCCCTTCCTTGGCCTCACACTAACTGTTATCTGAAGGTATTTTCAGCAAGAGCTGTTTTCTTATCTCATTGGTATTGATGAGGGTTGCATTGATTAGCTGCTGCTCTCTTATCTAAAACAAACACTTCAGCTGTTGTCCTGCAGTCTGTCGGCCTGTCACAGCTCTGTAATTAACACACAGTGAAAGTTGGAACAGAAATGTTCCTTTACCACTAATGAACACAAAGTACCCTCACATTGCTTCAGATGCAAACTAAGTTGGGCAAAATGTCGGGGGGGGGGGGGATACTGTACATGTTAAAATGAGAGATTTGTCTCTGCAACTGAATAGACTAATCCAGGATATCAGGAATAACCTGGCTAGATCCATTATCTAGGTATGGTGACATAGCTCCCAGTCCTCTGAGCAGGTGCAAGAGCTGTTCAGTTTTTACCTTTGTAATTATTTCCTTTCAGGAAAAAAAAAAAAATAATGAATAACATGTACTGTATTTTCAAATGATATGAGTAAAATGTTTGAAAGCACAACTTACTTATTTATAGTATTTATATTATATACTGCTTCACACAAACATGTATTATTAAAGAAATGTAGTGATTACCACCTTATGTGATGTTTTTGACACAGCTGCCCTTTTTTTTTTTATTTTTTATCACAATAACAATTTGAATTAGTTAAGGTTTTGATTTGTTTCATGTGTGAATCCAAAACACCAAAGCACATTCTTTGTATATGCAAGCCTACATAGCAATAAAACATTTTCTGATTCAATTTTCATCCAAAAAAACTGTTTAATTAAATCAATTTACATTAAAAATATTTTTTGATTGCGGTGTCAAATTAAAGCCGCTTTTACCTTTGATACGTATATATATATATATAACATGCATTGTTTATTGTTTTATTTTACATTTTTATCAAAAACATATTTTTTTCAACAAAGTTACATTCAATGCATTTGTTAATATATGAATAAAATGAACCCAGCCAACAATCGCAAATTTTAACATGAAAAAAAATTAATATTTTTGATTTTATAGTTTGAATTGTTGCTTTAGTATAAATTCATATGCTTACTTTTTGTGATACTATTACATTCATTGGACCTATACACCTTAAAGGTAATGTTTAAATTAAAAAAAAACCTGTCAAAAGCACTGCAGGAAATATTGAGTTTATCATTCCGTTAGTTTGTATTGTTTTCTGTTGTTAGGATAAATGATATGTTTGATCAGCTGATGTGCTGTAAGATAATTTACAAACAATCGGCAAAATGGCCAAGCCTTTTTAGTTTGACCACAGGAATTATAATTTGATTTATTAAAGCTGAATCTATGGATTTGATGGATAAGTGGATTGTTTTTGATTCTCAGACTGAAATAAAATAATACCAATACCAATTTTCTGAAGTTACAGTACATGTTCTTTTTTCTCATAGACTACTCTGCTTATATATGTAAACTCAGCTCAGTATTAGCATTGTTAACAGTATGTAGAGCTGATAATAACATTACAGTTTACAGAAAACAGCCAATCTGCCCTCTGGATGAACTTTCTAGTGTCTGTGAATGTATAAACAGTAGAAATTCTGAGGATTCTGTCTTAACCCTTCAACAACCTTGATTTATTGACGGATGTCATTGTGGTGTGACACGGGATTTTTTCTCTTCCAGTGCTAACGGGGTGTGGGATTGATATGTGGTGGTGATGAGAATTTTTTTTTTTCAATACTATTACTTTTATAAGCAGTGCCGGCCCGAGCCTCTTTGTGGACCTATGCGAGATTTTCTTTTGGCGCGCCCTTCTATGCCGTTTTTTATACTAAGTAATTGATATTCACATCATTGTTATTATTATTATCAGAATCATTTCTAACACTTGTGTAGTGGTCTTCACCATATCCACAAAGATGCTTTACATAAGGAGAAAACATGAGCAAAATTAGTTTTTTTAACATTTTGTTTAATTTTGATAAAAGGGTTTCACACACATATAAAAGAAGCCAATTTAAATATCTTAGTAACACGTTCAAAATACAAATTATTAATATTATTAGAGAAAGGCATTGCACAATAACAAGATACAGATTAAAGACAGATAGATAGTGGTGGGTTGGCTCATCTAGTATTATGTTTAATTTAAATACTTATGACTAAAATGATTCACTATTGGCATCACATTTTGCGAAAAGATGCAAAACTTCCAGATTTAACAGATCAATACTGATATTGCAGTAAAGAACACACATCAATTTAAACAACTGCAGTTTGCAGAGGTATTGCACGAAGAAACTGTTTAGTAAAAATAGTGTCATTATCTGGTGGTGATTTATATAAAGCAGCTTTAACCAACACAAGCTAAAAAAAAGCCCCATCCATTCATCTTTCAGTTCAACCTTTTACTAGTTTATTCTAGTGGTTTTTCTGCAAATGAAGTCATCAATGACATTATCACATTTCCTCAGTGAATCTGAAGGGGAAAAAAAAGTGAACCAACTAGTTAGTCTATCAATCCAACCAAGTCATAGGATATGCATGATGTGATTAGAAAGTAATAAATATTTAGATATTTATAAATAGAAAAAAAAAAAACCTGTACAAATTGAAGATTTTAGCACAAAGTAGATGAAAGTTATTTATTATTTATGAAGTAGATTGACACAGAATACTAATAAAACACAAGTTCACCATATATATATAAATACAGTTTTATTAAAGGTAAAAAGGTCTCGGTTAAATTAGAAATATTAACTTTCTTCTTAATAATTTATGAATCTGTAATATGTTTACCTATCTACAGATCATGTCAAGTAATTTATACACATACAGTATATATATATATATAATAAGGCCCCCTGTATGAAACACAAACTGTGATGTCACTCCTTACATGTACTGTACATAATAATACATAGTTCTCCTAAAATGTCATTAAACTACAATGTAATAAATTAATAGACCGCTGTTGCCATGCAATCAATGTTTTTGTTAAGCTAGTATTGTATCTGTTTCTGTTTAGCACTAGCGGCTAACATGCCTTAGCATGGTCGCTTGAATGAATAAATTGTCACGAATCTTCAAACACTGGCTTTACCTCTGGCTTTTCCATGTTTTCCTCTTCTTCTTTCCATATTTTCTTCCCTGGGCACCAGATCATTAGTTTAGTTGTTTACGTGCTGCAGCAGTAAACAGTAAACAACCAGCCCTGGGTCACGCTTCAGACAACTGTCAATCAATTTGGGGAGCGGGAATAAAACATTTTTTTTATTTTCACTAAAACTAGACAAACTAATTAATAGTAATACGAACAAGTTTAGTTTGCTAGTAATATTAGCGCTTTGATTGTTTAATTAATTAAAAAAAACAATAATACAATAAAAAACTACTTTTTTCCCCCCTCAATTTTGTGCCCCCTGTGATGGGCGCCGCCCCTAGCATTTGCCTATACTGCCTATGCCACGGGCCGGGTCTGTTTATAAGGAGTATCTATTTTTTTTCTTCAAGAAAAGAAGTTATGCAACACATCATGCGAGATATATTATACAAATGTAGTTTGAACTGAATTTGGTCAAAGAATATTTAACAAAATTGCTAAGCATAATACAAGTGAAGTATGTATGGAAGCCCGTTTCCGCCACTAAAAAAAAAAAAAAATCACCAAGGAAAGTCTTAATTATGGGAAACAAAGTCATAATTATGAGTTAGTAAAGTCATAATTATGAGATAGAAAGTCATAATTATGAGAAAGTCATAATTATGAGATAGAAAGTCATAATTATGGGAAACAAAGTCATAATTATCAGTTAGTAAAGTCATAATTATGAGATAGAAAGTCATAATTATGAGATAGAAAGTCATAATTATGAGAAAGAAAGTCATAATTATGAGAAAGACAGTCATAATTATGAGTTAGTAAAGTCATAATTATGAGATAGAAAGTCATAATTATGAGAAAGAAAGTCAGAATTATGAGATAGAAAGTCATAATTATGAGATAGAAAGTCATAATTATGAGAAAGAAAGTCATAATTATGAGATAGAAAGTCATAATTATGAGATACTTAAACACATTTACAGCAGCTTGTTCATGTGGTGAGTAGCTGACACTGAGAGATGCTGATAAGACTATCAAAGACTACTTTAGACAGGGCTTCACAAATGATGAAATACTTTGTTTGCTTGCAAATTCACATAGAAATATGCTGAGTAAACGCACCCTTGAAAAGATGCTAAAAGAGGCTCTGGCATCAAAAGGATAAAACTGATGTGGCTGAAGTAGAGCATGGTTTATTGAACAACAAATGGAGATTTCTGGTCAGTGCCATGGGTACAGATGGATGTACCAAAAATGTTTCTATCTCATAATTATGACTTTACTAACTCATAATTATGACTTTACTAACTCATAATTATGACTTTCTTTCTCATAATTATGACTTTACTAACTCATAATTATGACTTTCTTTCTCATAATTATGACTTTCTTTCTCATAAATATGACTTTACTAACTCATAATTATGACTTTACTAACTCATAATTATGACTTTCTTTCTCATAATTATGACTTTACTAACTCATAATTATGACTTTCTTTCTCATAAATATGACTTTACTAACTCATAAATATGACTTTACTAACTCATAATTATGACTTTACTAACTCATAATTATGACTTTCTTTCTCATAATTATGACTTTCTTTCTCATAAATATGACTTTACTAACTCATAATTATGACTTTACTAACTCATAATTATGACTTTCTTTCTCATAATTATGACAATACTGACTCATAATTATGACTTTATTTCTCATAATTATGACTTTCTAACTCATAATTATGACTTTATTTCTCATAATTATGACTTTCTAACTCATAATTATGATTTTCCGTGGTGATTTTTATTTTTTTTGTGGCGGAAACGGGCTTCCATAGAAGTGACTACAAGGCAGCAAAAAAAAAAAAAAAAAAAATCAGCAAAAGTGACCTATTCAACACCTAACAACCACTCTTGTGCCTGCCAATAATCAGACATTAGATCCAAAACGCAAAACATCAGGGAAGAATTTTCTCACACTATTGTTTTATAGGAGAACAATGTGTTTGTTGTTGTTTCTGCATGCATGGGAAGGCAGGCAAAATTGCTTCGCCATTTGGTTTCTCAGGTATGTTTTTACTCTCCGCATGCAGCTAAAACTGCGCTCACATGAAGCGGAGGTGACACGCAGCGTGACAGAGATTTGTTAAAATTTGCAGAGGCTCCTGGGAGACGGGTTCTTGGTCTTCATTTTCTACGGGCACTCTTTTTTTTTTTCTAAATTACAAAATGATCCATTGCGTTGGAACTGCTAGCTAACCCTAAAATGATGTGCGAAAAAGACTCCTCTTCCCCTCCCTTCCCCTCACACACACGCTATAGTATATGTCAGTCAATGGGCCCCATTGAATCAGGTACAAGCAGGTACTGGATTGTAACAAAATGGCTACTTGTGAACTTTTTAATGTTTTTGAACTAAATAAATTAATAAATATATTTTGAAATATCAAAATAAAATACTCAAGGGGCTTAACTGGGGCTATACAAATTCCTGACGGGGCTATAGCCCCCCCTAGCCCTGGTGTAGCGCCGTCCCTGGACACGGGCCCGGGGACCACTGAGATCATTGCAGTCCTGCTACACACTGGACACTTAAAAAGTGAAGACTATTGTGTTGGTGGACACTGGTATGGCTTTGAGTTGAACCTTTGCATATACTGTATATACAAACCAGGGTTGGGGTCAAAACAATTTTTCAGTTACAATTACATTTTCAATTACCCATTGTTTAATTACAATTCAATTACTATTAGAGTGACCAGCATTTTTTCCAGTTACAATTAAATGACAATTATTTTTTATCTTCACAAAGTCAATAATTATGTTATCAATTACCAAAGTTCAAATACAATTGATCACAATTACTGAGCATACTGAGAATTAATAACCTAATAAAAGTTAACCTTCCTCTTGTGTTAGCTTTCTGTTAGCATTTTTTATGATAACGGTTCCTAAATCAGCTGTAAAATACATTAAATCTATCATCTAATTTATTTCCTATCTATTAGTTATCTTGTTAGGCTTCCTAATCAATGAAAATATAGTTTTTAATAATTTTGTTTTGGGTGTCTGAGCCTTTTTTGTGTCAGTGTACCCCTTTACATTTTTTTTAAATGGTAAAATGTGGGAAAGCTTGATATGGAACATATTTGAATATTTGTTAATTGTACATAGAACTGTAACATGATTCAGGTATAATTGACAATTCTTATAGAATTTTCATGGCTAAGTCAAAGTCAATTATTTAAACTCAATTACAATTTAATTACGAACGCGACATCAACAGCATTTTGCCATAGTTGTAATTAATTGTCAATTATAATTGACCCCAACCCTAATACAAACGAACTAAACATAAACACATGGAAATGATACAGACTTCATTTTGTGTGTATGTAACAAAGTCATTTAGAGGGTCAACGATTCATGTTGTGTTCATGACTAAATTTGTTGAACAAAACCAAATCTGCTCCCACCACTGAATGAATGTCCAGCACAAAAGGCTAGATGTCAGATTACTGGTCCTTTTGGTTCTTTAATCCCTGAACATAATCAGCTTTTACTGTGCAGTCAGTCCATGTTCTGGATGCTGTGATTGGACGGAAGTCTTAAATAAAGAATGACCAGAAAATTAGATTTTGTGTTGCATCCTGTCAGATTTTCTGCTTTATTTGTTCTGTCTCCTACCAGAGGGGTATTTCATCAAATTGGAATTAAATACATCCAGGATAACTGGATAAAGCACGGCTTAACTAAGCCCTCCCTGACCATGCTGGCTTTTCCCGTTTGATCAAAACTCAGATCAGGCTGAAGAGCAGCAGCTTAGCCAAGTCAACTGTGTCACTGTTCAGGATCGTTCTTCAGTTCTTCAGAAGACCACGAAGTAGATCACAGATTTACTGATCAGAGACCTGAGAACACATGAGCTGTAGATATTTTTACTAGTCAATGGAAGGGACAGAAGCCTTGTCATCTTATTACACTAAGCTCTGCAACTTTGAATAGAAACTTTGTCGAAAAAAAATCTTATTTGGCAAAAAGGAAACGTGACCAATGCCCTCAAGGAGTGGGGGAAATGCTGTCAGAAACAAAGAATGAATGAATCAGCTGAAGATTATTTTTATTCACAGTTTATTAAAAGATAAAATTGGAACAACTTTACACAAAAAATAAGCAAAAAGAGATTCTTAGCATCCAATGAGCCAAACTGGATGAGAAAGAGGAAATAATGATCGAACTTCACAAACATTGTTAACGTTGAAAAAAAAGTTCAAGTTTATTCAGTAAGTTTATCATCAGGAGCTGATGGAATTATTCAACGTGACATTCCTTCATGTGAGATTCAACACATTTTTTGATCACTAAAAGACAAATAAACTCCATCAAGCAATTACTTTGGTGTATCCATCTCTGCAGAAAGACCAGAGTGAGTCTGAACTTTGAACATGCTGTGAAAATCCCACTTTGACAAACACAAACAGCTTCTCAAAACATCATCATCCATCTTTGGAAATGTATGCTAATCACAAAGAGCACTAGAAGTTATCAGTAATTGAAATAGAAAACCCCCTCGACCCTGAAATATACAAAGCAGGTCTGAAAATGGATAGATGAAATAGATAATCACGGGCTAATTAGGATGAAAGAAGTAGGCCATCCTTTACTGTTTTTGAAGAAGAAGAAGAAGAAGAAGAAGAAGAAGAAGAAGAAGAAGAAGAAGAAGAAGAAGAAGAAGAAGAAGAAGAAGAAGAAGAAGAAGAAGAAGAGAGATGGTGATAATGACAATAAATATATTCTGTAGAATGACAGAAGTTAGGGTGCTTTATTGTAAGTCCTTAATAAAAGCTGTAATGTCATTTGGTTTTTGGTGTTTGAAAAGCAAAATATGATTAGAAACAGCTAAAACAACTTGGAATTGACCCCATAGAAACACCACTGTGTGCAATATTTGAAAAAATATAATCATGATAAGGTTATGCTTAACCAAATGTACCCATCATGTTAGGAAAAGTCAGAAAATATCAAGCAAAAAAATTAAAAATGAAGTCAACTATTAGTTTTTGAATGATAACACGGTTACATGATGTATTTTATTTCGGAATTAGTTATTACGATTAAATAATTCAGAAGTAAAGTGTTCTGCTTCGTTTTTACATGAAAATAGTAATTCCAAATTGAGGTTTACGTGGAAAAACGGTTTATTTGGCTTTATTCAATTCCGCTTTAAGTCTGGGGGTTGGAAGGGTTCTATTGGGAAACAACACACAACAAGCCTTTTCTTTTTGGCTAGAACATAAAAGACCACATGAGAACTGTTTTCACTTTCACTTTCAGCAGCTCAACAATAACACACGTTTTCACTTTGCTCCACGGAGCAGAAGAGAGATAGGGCAGGGGAGAAGAGAGACAGAACACCGTTTTTTGGTCAATCAGAGTCAGCACTTAATGCAACAGCTGTCCTAGCTCCAGAAGAGTGAAAAATAAACTTTAAAATGATCCGCGCATCATTAATGAAGCTCTGGTGCTTCCCGCCCCGTTGAAGCTGTTCCGTTTGCTGAGGTTCGTCATAAGTCGATGTGAATGTCCGCATGTTTGTGCCTCTGTCCATCCACTCTTTTCATTATATCCATGTCTTTTAAGGCTCTCATTAAATAAATAGTCTCGGCTGATGTTCGGGCGGCCTTCCTGGACTATGTCGCCATCAGCGCATCATCGCGGTAAGTCACACATGGGCAGCACGACCGGAATTAACATAAATCAGAATTAAGTGTTTACAAGAAAGAGGAATTATTTGATTCAGAATAAAAAACAAATAAACCAGGCACCTAATTCGGATTTAAGCTTAATTCAGAATTAAATTTGCATTAGGAATTAAGTTACAAGTCAGTTTAAAGAGGATTTAACTTTTTTTCTGTTCCAGGGGGTTCTGCTGACCACTCTCTCTGCTTATGCCTCTCCATGTAACTCATGGAAAAGTGAATGGGAGCTCCTTTCGCTTCGGGCTTTCCACACATGTGCTGAAAAGGGCAGGGGGGTCCCAGAACAGAACCTTACCACCAAATCTAAAATGCATGCTAAATAAAGCTATTTGACTGAAATGCCATGATGTTCTTTCTCTATTCTGTTCTGTTCTCCTCTTCCTGTCCACTGATCCCAAACAGTCCAGGCAGAGGGTCTCACCTCTTAGTTTGGTTCTGCTGCAGGTTCCTTCCTATTATAAATAAGGTTAAAGGTCTTTCCTCTCCATCGTTGCTTCTCTTTGCTCATGTGGAAAATAATTTTTTTCATTATTGATGTGATGCCATGAGGTGACTGTTATACTTGTCGCTATATAAATAAAGTGGAATTGAATTGAATACAGTATACACTACCGGTCAAGCATCTGGAGACACATTCTCATTGAAATTCATTAAATAGGTGTGTCCAACACCGGGTGTTTTCAGCTGGTAGCGTATGCTCAGTAGTAAGTAAAGCAAAGTAAACTTTTTATTTTACAATGAAATACAATCAAAATAAATTGCTAAATAGTAACTCAAACATACTACAGTCAATGGCTCTAAGTGATAGTATATCAAGAGCCAATCAGGAGCCAAAGCTATAGTTTACAGTTTAAACAAATGTTTTAAGAGCCGAACAAGATTTTTGAAAGATCACTTTCCATTACTACTGTTGCCTTGGCTTTTTTATTATCATGGTTAACTTTTAAAAGTCTCCTAATAAGTGTAAATCAATTATGTGCATTTGACATGATTCCACAATGCATTTGATCTCATTTGAAGTATTTTAAACTAAGCCTTCAGTGTTTTGCTTGGTTTGAAATGACTTTTCCCCCTTAATTTTGCTGCTTGCAAATGGTTTAGTTCAATTGGATATTATTGCTTTTGTCTTTTCTTATTTGTTAGTAATGTTTTATTACTATTATTGGAATCATAACAATGGTAAATATGCACATAATGCATTCTACAGTTGTCTAATAGTGAATATTATTAGGGATAGGGCCCGAGGTATCAACAATTTTACACCCTGAGCATGTTGTCATGAATTTATTTTATAATAGGTAATAAATAGAAATATTCAGATTGTTTGTTCTACCTGTGCCCTATAGTGTATTAAATTAAAAAAAAGTGGTTACTCCCTTAAAAATGGCAACAGTATAATGCTGAAATACAGGCTCATCTCTTATCAGAAGATGTAGTATTCATGACACTTTGAACCTTCTGTCAGATTGACTGGAGTCACATGTCACTTGGTCTAAAAGGTCATAGATACTGTGAAATGTATAAAATTAGGAGAATGATCCTTTAATAATGCCCAGCTTTATTTCTAATGCCCAGCTTTATTTCCCTCACATACAGACATGCTACTGTCAGCTGCTTTAATCCCAGCAGGGAAGTGTGTTTCTGTGGGCTGATCAGCTGTTGGATGAATGAGACACACACACACACAACTTTTCATCCCCCCAAAACACTTTTTTTTAAAAGCAACTAGTGACAAATCTAGTGACTGTCAAGCGACTTTCTCAAGTGTCCAGTTATTCTACCAAATGTTGCCCGTCCGGTCCCATTATCGGAGCCATTAGTATTTCTATCTACAGGTTTTATTAGCTATCTAGCTTGTGTATTTCTCATGTCTTGCCATAAATGAATCCACTATTCAGGGTGACAGCAATGATCACATCAACAAGCAACTTTAAACTCCCGCCCCATAATTTGACCACCGCTCCTTCCCTAGGTGCAGCACAATGGTAAACTCCATAAAGAGCAATGGTGCATTGTTTTCTCACAGAATAAGAAGATACAGTTCTGTTTGCTGTAGCTAATGCTGCTACAGCCTGAGCTAGGAATGGAAAACTCAAAACTTACACTTAACACTTCCTTAATGTACCATCTCCGAGCGACGCATCCGGGTTCAGCGGCGGCGATGTCAGACAGGGCAAATGTACCAGACAGGTCCAGCAACAGTAGGACAGAGGACTGACCAGAAGCTCTAGCCAGTCACAGTGATTCTGTGATGGACAGGAGTGCAGTCTCAGTGGAATGGTCACGCCTGAAGACTGGTCGATATGAGTCAAGCAGGTGGCTGTTTTGCAGATGTTCAGAAACTTGGTTAAGCGGGAAGATACCAGTTTCCAAGGAGGAATTGACAATGTGTGTGACTGCTGGCTTCATTGTGGGCAAGATGGTCTGCAGGATGCTGGTAGGTATTGGATCGAGAGGACAGGTTGTAGGTTTTGAGTTCAGAGGTCTGGACACCTAATCCTCAATCAGAGGAGCCAACAAGCTGAGTGAAGTGGCAGCGGTAGGTTGGGGCTGATCAGGCTCAGAGACTTATGGTAACCTTCTTCTCAGTTAAAGTGCAATGGAGGGCTGAGCAGTTGGAAGAGAGAGTAGGAGGCTTTCTTTGTGGACTGCAGGCAGGAAGTGAAGGAAGCACGTTTTTCTTGGTAGGAGGACAAGTCATTGGGATCTTGGCATTCACTCCACTTTCTTTATGCTGCTCTGAGTCCTGCTCTTTGTTCTCTTCAGAGAGCCATGGACTTGGTGGATTTTACTTGCCTGGTTTTGACACCAAGAGGCAGAGAGAGGATGCCAGAGAGGAACAGAGTGTTTCTGTGGCATCGTAAACAGACAGTGAGGAGGAACGTGAGTGGTTATGGCACCTTGTCAGACAGCTGTAGCACTGAGGGAAGGAAACCATCTGTGTGGGTGCCTGTGTTTGGGGAAAGGCGGCAGAGACCAAGCAATGGTCTGAAAGGTGTAGTGAGGTAACTGTCAGTACCAAGTTTAATAGAACAAATATTAAAATCTATGTTGTAAATGTAGTAAAGTGCAACCCATATTTAAAACCACTTATTTTAGATATGAGTTGAGACAAACAATTATGACACAAATAATTTAAAATGTGAATATGTCATTTAAGATGATTGACATCAGGGAAAGAGCCAATTATGGGAAAACACAATTAGTAAATTGAAATTTAGCCTCATATTTAATCCACTGAAAATGAGAATAATATTTTGGTCAAATAACTAAACTGATTTTAAACAAATACAAATCTGAGGAGCAGCAGCATGTTGACCCAAGACGGTAATGTCTGATTGTGTTCATATGTATGGGTAGTATGTTTATCTATATTTAATTATTACTGTATTTACATTGTTTTTGTATATGATATATGTATGTATAGGAGTGTATCTGTATATATATATATGTATGGGTGCATATATGTGTATGTATGTATATATAAGTTGCTCAGAGATAAATTGGTTATTTTAAATTGGTGGAGGTCTGCGCTCTCCGAGTTTTATAATTATTGTTTTTACATTTTCAAAAACAAATAAATCAAATCAAGAAATCAAATAGATGCACACATCAAATATATTTTTGTTGTTATGACAAATGTGGTTTATCTGCTTTGAAGTGTAAAGTCGGTGTACTTGAACCTTGTATGTAACTAAAATACTAAATAAAAACACTTATTTCGATATATCTTAAGATTATTGCGCTTAACAGTAAATATGACATTTAAACGGATACATATCAACAGTTATGGTTTTCCTTTGTTCATCAGAGCAAAAGATTCCTCTAAGCAGCAAAGAAACAAGGATAGATTGAAAAGGTGAGAGACAGGAGTCAGGGGGAACTCATCCGGTTAAGTGTGAAGAGGAAACAGCACAAAACAAGGTCAGTCAAGAGGAAGATGAACAATCATCGAGGAACCGATAACGGTGACTGTGGGAGGAGGTGGAGAGGGGAGGGGAGGGGTCAACCAGGAAGCAAGAGAATAAAAAAGACGAGAGGACACGAGGAGGGCAGACGGCAAAGAGAGATGACACACATAGATAGGAGGGAATGTTGATGGCTCACTGGTGAGTGAAAAGAAGGAAAAGGACAGAGAGAGGACACAAAGTGGATTACTTCAACAGTAAGTGACCTCCTCAGGGAGCAATGCTCTTTATTCTACCGCTACATTTTGGGGGAAATCACTCATCAATTACACAAATACTGATGTGTCTTCCTCCACACAATCATTTACCATAGTATTATGACCATGTGCCTAATATAATGTTGGTTCCGTATTTGTAGAGTTTTCTGTCAGAGCCAGCAGCTCTTCCTCTGCTGTTGGGGCTGCAGCAGCTCATTTGTTATATGAACCACAAACACGTGCCTTTAAGCTTTGGCCATCCATGACTTTTGACCACACTGATTAATCCAGCAGAGCTGCACTTCAGGAGATGCTCTGACCATCAACTTTAAGATAACCTGTTCACCTGCAGCCTGATACATCATATCAAGGGACAGGAGGCAGGATTAAAGTGCTCTGCACTTCACTGTCAGTGATCGCTATGTTATTACCCATGGAATTATCTCCTAAGGTGATGAATGCAGCTCGGATTCATGACAAACAGAAGCTCAAGCTGTTCTGGGAGCAGAGGATCGTTCAGCACAGTGAGATCATGGACGAGGAGGAGAATAGAAAAAGGAGCAGCTCATTGGCACGGTCAGTATATACAGACACACAGTCAGTAGCTGTCTTTGCATTACAGTTTTTGGTAAAATAAAATAGATATTTCTATACATCAACAAAGTATAATTGCCCTTTAAACGTGTTTCCATTGAAGGTTGTTTTGGGCAGCAGCCTTGTAACTCCCGTGAAATCTCATTCCGTGAGACTTTTCTGCAGGAAGATGGATGCTCCTAACCTTCTTATAACACTCCCTCCTCCTTTGTTTTTTGCTGTCTATCGTGGCTTTAATAATTTTGAAGTCTCATGCTAAGAAACGTTTCTGTCTTCTCCACACACACCGTGCCATGTTTTTCCAGAAAGAAATGGTCACATGACCAGGTACGTTACGTCATATGACCATGTACGTCATGGTGTTTCCATTGCTCTTTTGCAACACATTTTAATATCAAAATGCCTGAAAAATCTCCTCATGAAAGCGATATCTGAGTTACCATTTTTGATTGCGCTACATGGATTTTGCACATTTCCAAGTGTAATGGAAGCGCAGCCAGTGTCTGTCCAAGTGTGTGGTTTTTGGGAAGGGATCCCCATGTCTTTGTGTTTACCTACAGTCAAAGATGTCAGACGTATAAGACTTTTAGTGGTTAAAATAGTAAAATCTTGAACTTTTACTTTTCTGTACAGATTAAAAACAAGTTACGTTTATGCATTGTACCATATACTGTAAGTATCATATTATAATTCGAAAAGCAAGCAACAATTACACCGATGGTCTTTTGTGTGTGTTGTGATTGAGTAGGAAATATCAGGAAGCATTGCACATGTTATTCTCACTGCTGATATGTAAAAGCAGGAAAAGTCAACATGTTTAATGATTTGAACTTAGGAACATGTTTTGACGGTGTTGTTCCAGCTCTGCAGTGGTCAGGATAAAAAAAAAAAAAAAATTAGGGAATTGCAGGTGGTGTGACTCCACAGTCAAGGAAGTTTCTCATTTTATCTGTGAGGGGCGTGTCCGGAGTGGCCTTGAGGACTCAGAGTGCAGCGATCCAAATCCAAATGGCCAAATACAAACAAAAGCTGACAAAAACTGATTGACCAATAATTCACACTGTAGAAAAATACACATTATGAGTAGACCGACCGACAACACAACAATAAGATCTAAGGCAGTGTTTTTCAAACTTGGGATCGGGACCCTATGTGGGGTCATCTGGAATAAAAATGGGGTCGCCAGAAATAGATTAAAAATCTATTTTTCCTTTTTTTTAAAATTATTATTATTTTTCAAATACAAATCAAATAAATTTATTTTATACTTTAAACTTTCTCAGATATAAATCTAGTTCAAATACAAAGCAGTATAAAAAATATCTTCTCACTACGTGCACGAATCCTGGCTACTCCATATTTGTAACACACTTTAATAGACATGGTCAAAAACTCATTCTAAGAGAAAAAAAAAAAATGTCTGTGGGGTCGCCGGACATTGGTGAAATCAAAATGGGGTCACGACCCGAACAAGGTTGGGGTTGTTCGGGTTGTGACAGAGGTCGGGAATCTCTGATCTAAGGTGTGATGGGATTAGGACGTAATTCAGAAAACAAAATGAAGAATATTACAGTGACAGCGATCTCATTTTAGTTAAAGCCTACAGTGGGTGGTGCAGTCAGGGGATGGCAACACCTGAGCAAGGGCAAAACTACTCACTGACTTATCCAGAAAATAGTGCATTGCAAAAATGTTGTAATGCTAATGACAAAACTCAAAATCAACCCCACAAGCACATATGATAGAGTAAACTTGTGTTCAAAAGAAAATGCACGCTGTGAGGGACTGTCAAACAATTATGTCGTTATAGGGCAACCTAATATTAAACACATTTTGTTGAGATATTTTTCTAAAAAGTGGAAGTGCTGTCTCTATGACTGTCGCTTGTCTCCTTTTTTTTTTTTTTTTTTTATTAATAAAAGTGATTGGTCTGGAAAATGCCTCAGTCATGTTTACAGCTCATCTGTCTGTCATCACTTGGTGGCCTGAGAATCTTGATTAGTGGCAGTCAGGCTGTGTGTAAGTCCCACAGATCAGCGTGAATATCAGAGGACAGATGAGCAGAATACTGAAGATTAACTGACAGAGGACGGCGTGTGCTGACAGACGAGTTGGCGAGCCCACACAGACTTAATAACATTAATCTGACACACACGCACACGCACACACACACACACACACGGTTCGTCTTTTTCCATTTGACAATTACCTCTGATGATGAAAAGGACCTAAGATCAAGTTTCACTGTCACTATGATACATTTCTGCTGTGGAGTTATTGGATCAGGGTAAATAGTGGTTGACTGGTCGCGACTGCAAAGCTCTGTCATAATAGACACATCCCTCAATAAACCGCGTGATAGAGTTATCTTTAAAAATAGCTAAAACACACTATAAATGGTGCTTCATAACTTCATTACTTCTGTCTCAAGCAGTGCATGTAACTTATAGTTGGTTTTCCTGCCATTTTGGCGCAATTTCAAAAGTGCATTGCGAATTCAAATCGATGTGATCAGCTGTTTTATGTGATGTTTTTTACCAATAGGTTAATGTTTCCCAATTTAGAACACGTTTCCTGGCTTTGAGATTATATAGCAATAGACTATAGAACTAATACAGTGACATAGGCTTACAATATGATTTTGAGTTATAGTGTTATAACAGTGTCTTGTCTATTTAGCCATGAGTTAGATCAGCGATTCTCAACTGGTGGGTCGGGACCCAAAAGTGGGTCGCGGACCTGAACTGGGTGGGTCGCTGACAGCTGGTCAAAAATAAGTACCTCTCAAATTGGACTTGTCTTTTATTTTGAAAGAAACTTTTCTTTTGACGGACTTGCTGTGAAATGCATGTTACACAGGAAAATATATAGATTTATGATTTGGTTGGTTGAATTCTAAAAAAAAAAAAGTGGGTCGCAATTTCAAGACCGTGGCAAAATGTGGGTCCCAGGGTGAGACCAGTTGAGAACCCCTGAGTTAGATAATATTAACTGTATCATTACAATAGGCATCAGCAGGGCTGATCCTGGTTTACAGTATTTAAATTGATCACTGATTTAGCCTTTCTTTCCTGAAAGCAGAGAAACCATACCATACCATACCATACCATACTATACCATACCATACTATACCATACCATACCATACCATACCATACCATACCATACTATACCATACCATACCATGCCATACTAAAAAATTCTCCTTCCTTTACGGCGTTTTCACACATACCTCTTTGATCCACACCATGCTTGGTTTCCTCGGATAGTTCCGGTCTTTTTGCGATATGTGAAAGCTCACTCGAAATCTGGTGCGGAGCAAACAAGCCAAGTCTGGTCCTCTACGAAATGTGGGTCTCGGTTCGCCATGAGCTATGCATGATGCAGTTTTTAATCATGAGAGAAAGCAAACCAGGACCAAATATATGACATTACATTGAAGTGCAATAGTGACGGAGCAACTCCATTAGTAACTGGCCAGTGGCGAAACACAGCAATCACATAAATTATTGTCGCGGCAACAGGCACACACACAGAGTCATTTGGTGCCCTAGGCAACACACATACATACACGATACAAATATTTCTACACTCATTGTATTTATGGGTCATTTTGAATCATTATTAACTCATTCAGTGCCAGCCATTTTCAAATTTTCTACCCCTCTCAGTGCCAGCCGTTTTTGAGCATTTTGACTGATTTTAAAGACCCACAGAATAATTTCTACTATGACTATCTGAAATCTGACACCAGATTCTGAAAGATTGAAGCCTCTACTGTCATGACAAAAAAAACCATTTGTTTCTGGCTCGTTTTGGTGTTCCTCCAACGTTCCCTCCCGTCAGTCTGTACACAAACGTAACTTCCTCTTCCTCCCGACACGCAGCAATGACCCGTTTAGCCCGGTTAGTTGATGGTTTTATCTCACAATCACAACATTATCAATAATCTACTCAGGTCCACACATGTTCTGTGTTAGTATGTGGAGCTGTAACGCCATAATCTCCCTCGTTCCTGCTTCTCCTCCCCAGCTAATAGTAGCATCAGTGGCTAATCTCTCATTTAAAGGTGTACTGCTGCCATCGTCAGGGCACAGTCGGTCACTACAACACCCCACAGCTTAGATATTGATGAGGGACCTCTGCCAGGGTGTTTTCTAGTAATCCCCTTGAAAAAACGCAAATGACGAGTTTCTCGTCAATGGCGCTGAGCGTTTGGATTTGAAATGATGAGATATCTCGTCGGGGGCACTGAGTGAGTTAATTACATTTCTGTGGGGTTTGTTTGAGTATTTCCTTTGGAAAATGCCTTTTTCTGACACAAGTGTTGTCCAATAGGCGACCGACCGCTTTGCCTGCGTGATGTTGCTCAGAAAGTTTGGTGCACTTGGCAAATTGCATGTGTGAAAGCAGACCGCACCAAATTAAAATGTTGCAGATTCACCGCCTGAAACGCACCGAGTCTACCGAACTATGTGTGTGAAAGCACCCTTAGACACTTGAACATTTTGGTTTGTAACACACAGCGAGCTGCTTAAACGCATTATCACAGATGCTCTGCAGTGAACAAAACAGGTTATATCATTCATTTACTACTGGACTATAGTGGTCATTTGATGGCAAATGAAGAGGAAAACCCTTTAAATGTATTCATTGATCTAGTCTTACATGTAGCAGAATGTTGTTGGTATAAGAAAAAGATAACGTGGACAGAAACGAGCAAACCATAATTACCTCTAGGTTTGGTTTCTGGCTTGGATTATGGTGGTTGAAAGTGTTTCATGTGTTTATAGTTCTCTAACCATCTCCCATTATGTCTTTCTCCCTTTCTTTCCTCGCCGTCTGCGTCTCTGACGTGTGTGTACACAATCATTGAGTTTCCTTTATGTTGTAGTTCCTCATGTCACCTTGTATCCACATTGGTTTAATCATGTATTTTTTGTACCCTTTGTTCTATATATTTAACAAGAGTTTCTATTGATTGCCTCGCTTTGTTTGTGTTTTGTGACGGCAACCACTCCATAGCAGCAGGTACAGGTACAGCAGGCTCCATATCCTTCGTTCTTCTGAGTTCTGTTATTTCTTTGTGAATATTCTGCGTCTTTTTCACCTTGCACTAATACAGATGATTCACCTCAACCTATTAAGAATAAATATATTGCAATATGTTTATGACTCTTTATAACTGTGCAGATATCTGAGAAAATGTACCTACTTACTTACTTTCGAGGGGCTTCCGTTTTAACAGGCGAAAACCATTTGCGATACATTGAAGTTGGTTATCGTATACATTTTAATTCCTAAAATGCTCAGAAGTATAAGTTCTGGGAAATACTAATAAAAGCATCGCTTTCTGGTATTTAGTCATGATCAGTACATTCCTAGTTACTTAAAAAAATAACCCACAGTAAAACAGATGGAACTTAAATACATGTAATTATTGAAAAGTAGGGATGTAACGATTAATCGTAAGGCAGTTAAAAATCGATTCATAGGTATCACGGTTGATATCGATTTTCTGAAGATTGAATCGCAGTACTTTTTTTAACCAGCACAAGTGTAGGCGGCGGGCGGAGTCTGCTAATACTTTCTTTCTGGCTGCCTTCTACTCTTAAATATGTTAATAAATGATTCATTACCCCTTCAGCACCGAAAGAATATCTGTAATATTACTTGAATATCTGTAAAAGTCACATTTTTCTATTAGCTCTGTCTGCTAGCATAGCTTCTCTTCTTCACTGCAAGATATCTGCATGCCAACCGACCACTGTGTTACCAGCGCCCTCTGCTGGTCCAAACAAATATGACGTAAATCATAGCATTCACGGTTTTTTTTTTTTTTTAAAGTCCAATTGTTAAGGCACAAAATACATTTTCAGTTGCACTTTTAAAAAGAAAAATAACTATTATGCAGTTTAGCATTGTTTATTATAGAACCAGAATTTAAATTAATAGGCTTCATTTTCATTTGTATTATTCCGTTATTTATTTCATTCAAGATTTATTTTTAGTTAAATTGCATTGTTTTGAATAGTTTATCAAGGAATTCTTTTGACAATGAAAAATAAAAGGAAAATAGTACAGTATTTTCTAGTTTTTTTCCCAAAAAAAAAATTTGTCTACAGTCCCATTTTGTAAAATAAATCGTGAGAGAATCGTATCGTGAACCCAGTATCGTGAATCGAATCGTATCGGGAGTTGAGTCAATCGTTACATCCCTATTGAAAAGGTTTTCTTTCTTTGTGGTGCCAAATGCTCCACGGACCAGTAGTTGGGGACCACTGCATTATTGTACTACGAGTTTGGACTTCGTTACTTGGCATCTGGAACAATTTCTAGGTGTTGTCATTCATATCAGATACATGCTACTGTAAAGAGGTATCAAAAGGTGATACCTCAGTCAGTACCTGTTGAAGACAGGTACTGACTGTCTTCAACGCTTCACTTACTGCTGCAGTGTGACAGCTGACACACACGCGCACGCATGCACGCACACACTCAATTGCACACATGCTGTTCCCACAACACGAGTGTTTCCTCTGCTGTTGCAGCCAAAGGATTTACACTGACCTTGTTAATGAACTGCTTGAGTTCCTCAAAGGATCGTCAGCCTACTTTCCGACATAGTCATTATAGATCTTAGAACTGAAGGCAGAAACTTTGACACTTGTTCAACAATCTTCTCCTAGAAAAAGAAAAGTGTGGGTGCATCTAAGAGGCAAACACTTTCAGTTCTGAATAAATAGATCTGCAGATTTCTGCAGATAAAGTACACACTGAACTGTACATATGACCTGAAGCGGTCAGTATTCTGATTCTTAGTCGTACCTGTGCTCAGTGCTTCTCAAAGGGAAGAGTTTAATGCATTTACTGCATGCATTTAGACATGTAAAGACATATTTTTGTCCCAAATATTTGACTTAAGAACTTTTACATGGCAAATAAAGAAGTTAATTTATGAATATCTATAAACCAACAAATGTTTTTTTTTTTTTTTTTTATAAAAATTGAAATTTCTAACAATGATTCAGTGGGAAAAAGGTCAATAAGTCATCTCAGAAAATATGCAAATAACCATAACAAAGTGCTTAGCTAATACATTTTCCCTGTACTTTGTTAACAAATGAAAAAAGAAATCAAAAGAGATAAAAAAAAAATAAAATAAATTAAAAAAAAAAGATATTTTCCTGTCAGTCTAATGACCAAGGATCTGATTTGCTGAGATCCCAAAGAATTAAAGAGAAATACATTTGTTGCACATACTAATAGATTGTACGGGCTGTGTTCGCCTGTTGCACAGGATTTATTAATACTGCAGCTGATAACAGATGTTTAAGTGGTGACGATTGCCATGTTTAAATTACATAATTGCGCAAAGATGGACAGATATAAAAAAGAAAACATGGAAAAACTTCTTCAAAAGAAATGATTAAATTATTTTGTAATTCATTCATCCAAAAATGTTGACTCAAGCAGAAAGGTTCTCTCTTCACGTCTCTTCACAGTTCTCCCGTTCCTTGTTATTTGTGACTGTTCTTCCACGTTTTCTTTAAACAGGACGATACTGAAATTTTGTGTAAAGCACTTTGTGGTTTTTACCTGTGGAAAGCGCTTTATAAATAAAGATTACTTACTTACTGACAGTCATCGCTTTAAATTAACACCCGCCAACCTGCCAAATGCGGGTAAAAATGAACCTTGGTGGGTCACATTGTAGCGTCATAAGCCATTTTGGCTGGTGGAGAATGAAACACCACTGCTGCGTCTGTTAGAATCGGCAGGCTGCGGAAAGTCATTGTTGCCAGATTGAAATTTGAGGGTTTTTGTTTGTGTTTAGACTTTAAAATATAATGTGTATCTGGCAACACTGCTTGTTGCACTAATCCTACATTTCCCATTGACACTATGTCCTGATCAACAATTGGTAATTGGCTACGTGCTTACGTTAGCGTGATTGTGGTTTGGTATCAGAGAAAACAAACAGAACGGCGCAAAACAAACAATAAGAGCTGAAATTAAGTTGAAAAAACAAATAAACATGTGGAGATATTTCTCGGGTGTTGAAAAACCTGAACTGCTAAAAAGGAAGGCTGCTGCCGACACAGGGGAACATGTGCACCGTAAAGTTTGTGGGAGTGGGATTTATTTACATTAAGCATGCATGCTAGTAAAACATTTATTCTCTACAGTGCATGTAATTCTTAGTACTGATTAGTGATTACTTCTTTCTAACTTCAAACGGTGTACCAGGGATCCAATTTTCATTTGAGTTTGTTTATTAGGTTATGAGAATATACCTTATAAAATGTTCACTTCTCCGACACACCCAAAGTGCTATATTGCACTTTTTAGGTTATTGTTACAACATTGTTTTTAAATTAATTGTTTATATTTTTACCATTTTAATGTATTTCTGCAATCAACTCGAATAAAAACTATTTAAAGAAACGTGAACACTTAAATCTATTCTGTGGCTCATAATATAGTTTATTTTCGCTGGAAAAAAATTTGGCTGGTGGAAAATCTTTGTTGGCTGGTAGCTTTAGGAATCTACTAGCCATGGCTAGTAGATTCCTAAAGTTACTGGCTGGTGATCTAATAAGATAATTTAAAGTCCTGCTGACAGTTAACATTTGCCAGTAAAACATTCACTGCAAATTAGTTGCATTTTTAGTAAATTATCTGTGCTTAATTGGATCTCTTTATTCATTAATGTTAAATGCGCTTAACAGAAAGCTTGTATTATTTTGCATGTTTGAAAGACGCAATCCTGATTGCGTGTGTTTAATAGATCAGCGTCTGTTTTTTTAGGCATGCAAACACCAATCACCAATCACCAAAAAATCCATTAAACCAACAGACCCTTGGTTTAATGTCCCTTTTAGATGTTTTTCCTCATCTGGGAATCTTTGTGTTTCACATATTGCAGTAGATATGTTTTCTTCCTGTTTAGATGCGTTCATAAGAGCGAATGTGCAATAATAATGTTTGGTGGAATGAATACATCTATGCCTTCATGAGCAATGAGAACACACACAGATCTGTGACGCGCTCGTGTGGGGGAGTCACTGACTTACTTCACCTTCTCTTGTTCACGACTGCTTTTCACTGCTGGGAGTGATTTCCACACTGTATTACCCCCAATTTCCACTGGAGACAATGCACCAGAGCTGATACGTTTCCATTACAGTCAATGTGTCAATTTCCACTGCCAGCATATGCGCCCCCTCACTGCTGCATAACTACTGCGACGCATAAATTCAGCAAAGATGAGCTCGTGTGGGACAGGAAGTAGTGCACACAATCCAGTTTATTTTCAAAATGAAATACTCAGTGTTTAAGGCAGATCGTATTTCCATCCATTTTCTGACCTGCTTGCTCCTTTTCAGGGTGGCGGAGGTCAGCTGGTGCCTATCTCCAGCTTTCTTCAAGAACTAGGTGGGGGTACACCCTGGACAGGGTGGCATTGGATCATATTTCACATAAAATATTGCACTTATCCATGGTTGAATCACAATAATTTCCACAAAAGCAGAAGATCTACAGGGCAAGACAGACTCGATTTTGTTC
This sequence comes from Gouania willdenowi, assembly GCF_900634775.1. Taxonomy (NCBI): domain Eukaryota; kingdom Metazoa; phylum Chordata; class Actinopteri; order Blenniiformes; family Gobiesocidae; genus Gouania; species Gouania willdenowi. Next base: position 10,358,252 of record NC_041055.1, on the reverse strand, counting down.
TGCTCCTCTCGAAAGACACAACAAACTGCTTGTATGGCTTTGTGGTTCTCTTTGTATTGACTACAATTCACTATATTACGCGATTAGAGCTCCTGAGTTCTTGTGCAACAGATATTCATCACAGACAGAGGCGGTGGGGATTGACGGACAGCAAATTACGCAGACATTACGGAGTAGTAACGCATCCAGTGGCAATCTGTTGTTAGGATTTGAGTTGAAGTGAATCAAGTACAAGCAGTACTTGTAACTGACTGGGTTTTCTCGTCAGCTAAATGAACATGTTTGGGGAAAAAAGTTCCTGTGTTCTCCGCCCATTTGGCCTGACTCCAAGGCTATCCCTAGAAAGTATTAGCCTCCATATAGCGACTAGTTCCAAATGTTTACGTTAGCTTATCATTGAAAGTCATATGGAAAAAGAGCAGAGCTGGAATGGGTTCAACTTAGATCGTTGTCTTCTCACACCTAGAAAAAAAACTATTATTCTTATTAAGGAAATTACATTTCTACTACTGCCTGTCGTTTTATAAGCAAATGTTGATGTTAGGAATGTGTTCATCCATGTTTTCTTAGTTTTAAAATTCTGACCACTTCTGTCCCATATAAAGGTTTTGTCTTTCAAATGTGGAAAATACTGAGTGAGTTCTCTTGTGTCACCCCCCCATGTACCCCTTTTCCTTTTCAGACTGAGAGAGCAGTGGGTGGTCCTGATGGATCAGCGAAATCAGCACCAGCGAAGCTTCTTTGAGGAGCGCACGAGACGAGTGCAAGAAGTGCAACACCGCCTCAGAAAGTTGAATTCTTTTTGAACAACAGCAATCGTTCATAAGCAAGAAGCACATCCTTTAGGAGAGACGGAATTTTGTATTTCACAAAAATATTACAAGAAAACCAGATAAACTATTATAGCAATCGTCACTAAACAGTGATGGCGGTTTTGATAATGATGCCAACAACAATCATTTGGCTTGTGATGCACTGTAACTGTATCTGATCTTTGATACGATCCTTTAATATGAAATACTCATTCATACTGGTCTACAGCAAATAAACTTCACAACTTAAAAGATAAAATGATCAAAATGGTTTGTATGTTCGTCATAGCTTTTTACACAACCCTTGTTCGACTGGCTCAAACTAAACTAAAAATAAAAAGCAAAAGCAGAAAAAAAGGAACCTAATCATTTCTAAACTGTGGCTAAGATGAGGTTCAGTGTAACTGAGCGAGAAAAAAAAGGACACGTGAAATGAGTCAATCAAGATTTTCTTTCGATCTTCTGATTGGCTCATCAATCTATCAAGCGATCATGGCTCATCTTCATCATTTTCTGATCCAACTATTCTTGTTAATGGTCTTGAATCCATTCACTCTTATGGGGAATTTAGAGAGTCCAGTTAACCTAACACTGGATGTATCGAGAACACAGGGAGAACATGCAAACTTCGAACAGAAAGGACTTAAATGTCCACCCTGGGCCTTGAATGCAGCACTTTCTTGTTGTGAGGCAGATGTTCTAACTCAGACGTAGGCAACTTGCTGCCCGGGGGCCACATGCAGCCCTCGGTCTATTTGTCTGTGGCCCTCAAAGGAAGCACACAAAATGATATTGAAATACACAAAACAACAGCAAGAATACACTAAAATATACAAAAAATGTATAACATTACAGAAAAATACAGTACAAAACAAGACATAAACTCCAGAAACATACAAAACTACTTCAAAAAATACACAACATGACAACAAAAGTACATAAAAAGACAAGAAAAACTGAAAAAAGACATTCTGCAAACCCACAATCCTACAAATAAACAAAACAACAACAGAAATACACAAAAAAGACTCCAAAGAAATGCAAAATGACAACACAAGATGACAAAAAAATATACATTTTACAGGAAAGTACACAAAAGGAGAACAGAAATGCACAAAACAAACACATACACAGAATGACAGAAAAACACAACATTTCTCTGAAAACTCTTTGTTGTTTCCTGTGTAAATGCTCAGATCGGTCATTTTTCTGAATGCTGACATGAATGTACAGTAGATATCGTGGCCCTTTGATCAAACAAACCTCTCTGATGTCGGTGGGGGGCCTTGGGGTTGGGGTTTGGGGCGGTGGCGGAGTGCGCCGGCTCCTCCACTTCTAGGTGCTTTCTCGGGTGTGTATGTGGGGGGCGGTGGCTTGGGGGCGTCTGGGGGGCTGCTTGGCCAGGGGGGGTGGCCTGGGCTCCCTGGCCCTCGCTCTTTCTGCTATTCTGGCTGCATCCTGGAGTCCGTGGCAACGCTTGGGTTTGCAGTGGCAGTATCTTGCACATACATCGGTCTTCGATGCACTAGCATGCCTTGAACTGTGGGATAAAACTTGTAGTGGGCTTAACTTTAGACACGTTGATCCCAAATACCTGTTTCAGGTATTACCACTCACTCCTTCCCTCTGCCCACAGCCACCACCATAATAGTTAAGCCTCACATCTCACTCTCACTTTACAGTAATCAACTCTTCCCCACCCTTCCATTTCTCTACCTTGACTCGCTCTTCCCTGCTCTCTTCCCCCTCCACCTCCCCCATCCCCTCACCTAGGTGTAACCCTGCCCTCTCTTTTTATATTCTCCCTTTAATAAAGTGTTTCTTACCCTTCCTTAGGGAGGGCTGGTGATGGTCACAATTATGCAATAAAATAATGCAGTTTATTGAATTGCAATAACGAAACAAAAAAAAACATGCATTGCTGTCTAAAAAAGATTGCACTTCTTGTAGTGTTGACCTTTGACAGCATGTGCAGACAAATTTAAAAAAAAAGTGTTGCCCATCTCTGTTCTAACCAATAAATCCCTGTGCTCCCCCAAATAGATAAATCAAAGAATGAATCTTGATATGTTTAGGAAACATATACATTACAATAATAATAATAATAATAATTGAGGGATTTGCCTTGACTAAGCTGCCAGAGCATGACCTGGTAGAGCATTATCATGATCAACATGACTTGGATGCCTAAGAACCTTCACAGATTTTTTTAAATGTATCTTTATTATTATGAATGAAATGACAAAAGACTCAATTACAGCTGTAAAATAATGTAAGGATATGTGACGCTGTCATGTGAGGGTGGTACGGGGTTTAGATCAAGTCCAGGCTGTTTGGATTGAAGCAGCTTTTCCCACTGCTGCATTTCCTGACAGTTGGATTGCGAAAGATGATGTTGTGGATGGATGGTCCTGATGATTATAACGGATGATCTTCTCAGCAGTCTTCATCACCATCTGCAGGCGCATGTGGTCCAGTGCAGTTGCTCTTCCAAGCCACAAAGTGTTGCAGCTGCTCATTATACTGACAACAATGCAGTTGGATACATTTGTGAGGGTATATGAAAAGATATGGCCTCTTCATCTCGAGTCCTTTGATGATCAGGGTCTGATTAACGTTCCTCTTCTTTTTAAAGCCTTTGATCACATCTTTGTTCCCATTAAAGTCTCACACCATTTCACCAAACTAGCAACCTTAGCTTCATGACGACTACTCGTAATATTTCTAAAGACTATGATACATCAGACAAGGGCAGCTGGTGGACCGGGGGCCACAGGTGGCCCTTGGAATGAAATTGTGTGACACCCAAAGTTAAAATTACTCCAAAATACCCAAAATGATAGAAAAAGATTATAAATAAAAAAATAAAGTAAAATATAAATTATGACAACAAAATATACAAAAGTGACACATGGCAACAAAAATGCATACAATTATTCCAGAAATGCTCGAAACAATAACAAAAACAGACAAAATGAGAGGAAAAAACATTTAAAATGAGAGGAAAAAAACCCCGTACAAAATGACTGCAATGACAGGCAAAATACTCTTTCTTTCAACAGAAGTTCCTCCCAGAGAAAATCATCATCAGTTTCTCAAAAAAAATCTAATTAGAGAATTTTTTTTTTATTAAAATGAATGATATTAATATGCATGTTGTGTTATTATAATATTATGTTATGCTCTATCATTAAACCTAAAGATTATGGAGTTACTGTATATTTGTTAAACTTTTGCATTGGAAACATCCTGGAATGCTACAGATTAGCTGGATTTCAGTTTAGCATAAGACATGCAAAGTGTCTTTATTAATATTTTATTAACTAATGAAGGCTAAATAAATTGATGATCGCAGTCCAACACATTGGATACTGCAGACATATCAACATTCGGCCAACACGCTTTAAGTATCTCTTCAGTAGTGAAGAGTAGAGAAGGGATCAGCTTGGCTCTCTGGCAAGACGGAAAATCAAAACAATAATGTGTGAAGAATGGCTGGATAAAGTCTATGGAGACCAATATGAGCCTGTGTGGATTCACAATACTTAGCAGAAGAAAAAAACATGTTATTCAATGGTAATATACAACCAAGATGCAATCAAAAGCAGCATAAAGCCGTGCAGCTCATGGGTTTGCATGGATGAATGTAGGTTTTATCAAACACGAACGAACCACAGCAGGCCTGTAAAGGTTAGAGTAGCTGAGCTGTGTGAAACACTCTTTCCTTAAGCCTAGCTCATGCTTCTGCGTCACAAGCTACGCCGACAATGCAGTGGTTTACTGCTCAAAGTTCTGCGTCTAGGGAACGCATTGTTTTGCAATTTACCGCCATGCCTCTAGAGAGTTGTGACTGTGTGTGTGTGGTTTCAGACGAGCTGTTATCTTATGGTCACAGTAAACAATATTTCATGTTTTAAGTATTTTAAGTATATTTTTTTCAGGAATAATACTTATCTTTACCTTAAAAAATGTTTATGGTATTGGAAACAAACATCAGAACAACATTTTTTATAAATTAAACACACATACACTGAAAGTACAGAGACATGCATGGCAGAGTACCGATTATAATGGAAAACACCTTTTGTCCATGATTGGACTCTGTTTTGCAGTGCTACACGTATATGGTGCAGCCATGAAAGGATGTAATAAAACGATGCACTTTTTGGCCACCTAGGATCTCTCTTCTATTTGATTTATTGTAAAAACAACACGCAGAATAATCAAAGCGCTTGTGGTCCGTAGTTAACATTTTTTGGAGACGTGTCAGGTTACTGCGAAGATGTCTGCGTCAACGCAGCGGACTACAACGTAGCTAAGGCCTCAATGTGCCGTAGAAGAATGAACTCGGCTTTAGTGTGTCGTTTGTATATAGCCTCATTAATTAATTACACATTATAAGCTATCTATCTATAAAAGCAAGAAACGTCTGTGTGCATGTGCGTGTGAGTACAGAGTAATGGCCTGGTCAGCAACGCTGCGTGCGAGACAAGACGCCGTGCAGCAGAAACACCTCAACAGTAGGAGGAACGCTTTAACACTACAGAGTATGTACACCTCTTTGTACATCCAACCTTCAAACACGTACTCCTTTGGCCATAATTGACAACTCTACTGAAGGTCCCACTATATGAACACATACCTCACTGTACTAGTAAGCATAAAAGTTACAAGTCTTAAACACGCATTCTCCCACACATGGCCATTGGCCACTGTGCTGCCATGCAAGACTTAGGTTTGAACTGCCAAATTCACGATTAAAAGGCGTCTCGCTCTAACAACTGAGCCACTGCCTCCACAAGCAATCAATGCTGTTTTAATTGCCCTTGTTTAAAGCATTGTATGCTCAGGTTGAGGGAAAGCTGTGGTAGATGGAGTTCCTCTTCAGATCACTAGAGAGCAGCAGTACACAAAAATGTCTGAGCACTCTGCTCTTGTTCTAATGATGTTAGAGAGAACACTGTTATCAGCAGTGCGAGAGCTCAGCTTGTTAGACAATTCCCAACAATGGCTTGTATTTTATCTTTTCAAATACAGAAATACATGAATTATCCTCAAGACGTCTTAGAGTAACTAGTGATTTACAACTGTTTCAGTGTGCTACGAAAGATCTGTTGAGTGAAGTCAATTCATTCACATTCAGTGTTCATTATAAACACACTGTCTTTAGGTGGCAGTAGGTGACACAACATTAACTGATTTTCACTGTTTATATTGTCTCTAAGATTGTGTGCACCACTGTCAACAGAAGTGTAGCATTCTTACGTTATTGGTACCCACGTTTATGTTATAAGTCAGTTAGTGATTATTGGCTTTTATTACATTTAAAAACTGAACATTTATTAAGTTATTGGGACTTATTATGTAATTGGCTGTTAATACCTTATCACCTGCTACAAGGCCTTAGGCGTGGGCAATATGGGGAAAAGTTTATATCACGATATATTTGTCTTTTTTGCAACATCACAATCATGAATTAAAGGTAGGGTAGGTAATTTTCACCAGATACAAAAGATGGTTTGTTTTTTATTAACCAATCACGTCACCCTGTCTCCCTGCTTGTTCTCGACCCCTCCTGTGCACTAGCTTACACTAAAAGTGCGTCACTGGTGACTGAGACGTTTTTAACATATATAATGATAAGGTTTAGTGTTTACCAGTGACGTGCCGTGACCACTAGGGTTGGGTAGGCACGTTGCAAATAGAGACCACCAATGACAATTTCATATGTTTCTGCTGGCAAGTGTTAATTCAATTCAAATCAACTTTATTTGTATAAAGCAATTTCCAACAAAGTCATCTCAATGCGCCTATCAAAAATATAAAATTCATAATAAGAAAGAAAAACCCAACAAGATCCACATGAACAAGTATTTAGCCATCTAACAAAATCAACATTATAAACACCATAAAAGTAACATAAACAACTATTTAATGTAGCCTCCATACTCTCCCAACAAGATAGATATCATGACACAAAAACAACTCAGAACAGCCTCAGTGAGGAGCATCCACAGAGCCAATCCTTCCTTTTGTACAATTCACTGTAGAAAATACAAAACATTTTCTGACCTTACCTTTGCTGAAGGTCTGGTAGCTCAGGTATTGGTCTCCCATCTTTTAAAAGCAGTAAAATGTATTTAAAGCAGTGACGTGCCGTCAGGGTAGGCAAGGTAGGCAGTGCCTACCCAAGGGTGAATTGATATTTTGAGTATTTGTTTTAATTATAATATAATTATAAATGATTTATTTTTCCATTTCCAATAGCCTACAGTACCTATAAGCTTGAAAGTGTCCGCATTTTGTGTGTTTCATAGCCCAAATTACTAAACAGTGCTATTTCCTGAAACAGCTGACGTCTCACTCCGCTGTAAGACAGGAGGAGGCCACGCCCCCTCCCAAAAGCACATTGCTGCTCTGCCTCTGTTCCCATAGCGTGTTTTTATGTGTTTGCGCATGCACAGTCAGTTCCCCAAGATGAAACCCACGCTATGCTTAATGCTATATGTAAGTTCACAGTGCATTAGTGAATTGATCCCATGTGACCGCTGCTGCTACGTTCTCTCTCGCTCTCGCGAGTGGGCGGAATAACACTACAGGCAGGATGACAGAGCTAGAGACGATAGAGAAACTTTTTTTAAGAGAAATGACAGCTTTTAAAAGATGGGAGACCAACACCTGAGTTACCAGACCTTCAGCAAAGGTAAGGTCAGAAAATGTTTCATACTTTTCACAGTGAATGGTACAAAAGGAAGGATTGGCTTTGTGGATGCTCCTCACTGAGGCTGTTTCGAGATGTTGTCATTTTCTCCGTGTTTCTGTATTTCCAACACAAACAACGAATGCGCTGTCGTGTCATGAGATATATCTTGTATGGAGTATGGAGGCTATATTGAATAATTGTTTATGTTTCTTTAATGGTGTTTTACAATGTTGATTTTGTTAGATGGTTAAATGCTTGTTCATGTGGATCTTGTTGGGTTTTTTCTTTCTTATTATGAATTTTATATTTTGATAAGCGCATTGAGATGACTTTGTTGTAAATTGCTTTATACAAATAAAGTTGATTTGAATTGAATTAACACTTGCCAGCAGAAACATATGAAATTGTCATTGGTGGTTTCGATTTGCAACGTGCCTACCCAACCCTAGTGCTCACGGCATGTCACTGATTTAAAGAGTAAAAATTTCAGTCTGTTAATGTTAAAGGAAATCACCATCAGCTCCTTGTCAAGCAAAACCAACAAAAATCTGCATGGTTTTGAGTTCTAAAGTTTGCAAGGTCTTGAAATGATTTTCAATTTAATATGAATGCACATTGGCTGTATTGATTTTTTTTAATACAGTTATATATAGATATAATATACGTCACCTGATAATGTGTTGGCAGTGTTCACAACAGAGCACTGATTGGAAGATTAGGATTCAGAAATATTTCATGGTCTCATTTAGTCAAATGTGCTTACTGTCTTTGATATCCATCAACAGCAACTTAGACATCAACCATCATGAACATTTAAAAGCTATTTGAAGCAGAAAAAAAGGCAACTTGTCACACTGCCCTTTAACAGCGTAGGTTATGGTGGTTTTTATTGAAGCAAAAAAAAAAGATCCAGGAATTGAAACAGCTTCTGAAGGGTCCTTCATGCAGCTCGGTGTCACAGTATAGAATGGATGTCTGTCTTGGGTTCCACAGAATTTAGAGAATAGACTGAACTGAACATGACCTGTTCAGATTTATCACTAGTACTGCTGCAAAATAATGTTTGGAAATATTGCCAATGACACAATCTCTGTGGATGATACCAGAGACTAATTCAGCAATTAGACCTGACTGCTCATTTGTGTAAACATCAATGGCACATGAATAATCAGAAATATGGTTTGCAATAATAATCCTGTTTGTTCTTTTCCCTGGTTGCCTGAAAGTTCTCAGTATTTCAAGATGTTCAGAGTGAGGCGTAGATAATGACTTTGGAATGTGTCAAGTTTGTGGTATAGCTACAGCTTTCTTGGTTTTCTCTGATTCACGCCTAAACAGAAATGAGGCGATGATGACACTCTTGAAGTATTTTAGATAATCCTATTTTGTTTCCAGATGTGTCCAAGGAAAGCTTTAGAGAGCCTTGCTTAAATCTCTGATCTACTCTACAAGACAATACCATAAAGGTAAAACTATCCTCAATATTCATACCTATAAAGTCAAAATGATAGGAAGAAATAACTTAGGCTGAACACCTAACCTGGTCGGTACCAGGATATGAAGTGGATAAGATTTGAGCGAGTACTAAAGTCCCGCCTCCTGACCAATCAGTTCTCTTGGAAAATGAGCTGCCCATTGTTAGAAGATCCTGGTTGGTGCAGATCTGACAGCTGTGTTTAGGAAAGAAATATTGTTATTGTACAAATGCAATCCTTTCATATACCGATGACATCCTTTAGGAAAGATATAGATTTATATCTGATAGACTGATCTACAGTCAGCTGATGAACCTGTGTCGTCATCGTTCCTTCGTTCATTCAAACATGCACTATAGTGACGGTGACTGCATCAGCAGGAACATACTACAGTGAAACAATGTGCTCTCATCCCAGTGTGTCTGTGTGTGTGATAAACTGAGGAAGACTCCCTGAATAGAAACATGTCTGTAATGTAATAAAGTGAAACTGGCTGATCAGAGCGAGGTCCGTTTATCATCCGATGGATGGACTTATTGTATCATCTCACGCTTTTACGCATTAGCAGTGTCAGCAGCTACCTGCCTGTGTTCAATCCTTCCTGCTTTTTTGCAGTAACAGTGTTGTTTTTGGTCTGAAAAATGGATTTTCATTATTCATCATTTTAAACTTAAGCAACACCTAACCTGGTCGGGACCAAGTGATGAAGTGGATCAGATCTGAGCAAGTATAAAAGCTCGGCCTCCTGGTGCGCTGCACTATCACTGTTGCTCTTTGCTGTCATCATGGATTTAAATGAATTATATTTGTTTATGATCACACTTCCTTGGGAGGATGCCCGTCCATCTTTTTTACAGTCTATGGTTTGGACACTGAATGGTTGCTGGTTCATTGTCAATGTTGCGTTCCTCGTGTGCTGCAGCGCAGTGTCGGCGTCATGGGGGCCGTGCCCCTCCTGCTGACCCACTCTGAGAAAAAGAAAAGAGATTTTATAGAGTACCGAAGATTTTCATTCACGAAGGTGAGAAAAATGCTGTATTTTTGTGCTGATGTCCGTGTCTGTAGCAACCACTTTGTCAAAGCTATGTTAGCAAGCTAATTGTTGCTAGTCAGTGCGGAGCGTTCTTGTGCCCCCGGCAGTTTTCTTAATGCCCCCCCCATTTACTACTGGCTGGTGCCAACTCTGCTGCAGTGCTTTGTCCCCTGCTCCCAGTTTTCCTTGTACTTCCTTTTTGGAGTGGGTTTTGTTAGCTGTGTCATAAACATGGACAGGATTTTAAGAACACTATGCCTGTCTGCCATCTCCATCTTATTCTCCACCACCGCACCCACCAGTTGTGACAAAAGTCCATACAACAAATTTCAAATCAAAGCAATCCATAATCGCACTGATCCTAGTGAAGTCATTAACAATGACAGAGAAGAAAGCTAATGCAGCAGCACTCATTCAGTGTTCAACCACACCTTAATATGGTAACTGGATGATCAGGAGCAGGTGTGTAGAAACAGGAGGATTTCAATATCTTACACAGGCAGGAAGGAATCCACTAAGAACTAAAAACTATCAGAACATTTTATAGACAAAACAAACACTTAAAGGTACCTGTAGTGAGAATGTATATAACAAAAACATGTTTATTGTATTACCAATAACAAAATATGTGCACCTGTTTATTAAAAAACACATTAAAATAACTTTTTTGATCAATTTTATACCTTCTGGCATACACTATGGATAGCCACCATTTTGGTCAGAACATGACGCTCTTTCGTTGATCGGCTGGCCTGTCGCTTTAAATAAATGGTGCATTGTAAGGCAAGGCAAGGCAAATTTATTTGTATAGCGCATTTCATACTCAAGGCAACTCAATGTGCTTTACATGATAAAACATTCAATTGTTTAAAATCAATAAGAACATTTAAAATCATCAGTAAAATCAGTAAAATCAATTAAAATCATCAGTAAAATCATCATTACATCAACAACATGACAAAAAGTCTCTCTCTCAATCATATGCAGTAGAGAAAAAAAGTGCCTTTAACTTTGATTTAAAAATGTTCACATTGGATGCTGACTTCAGCTCTGCTGGCAGTTTGTTCCACTTCTTTGCAGCATAACAACTAAAAGCAGCATCACCATGTTTACTGTGAACTCTGGGCTCCACTATCTGATCTGTGTCCATAGATCTGAGAGACCTGCTGGGTTCATACCAGACTATCATGTCACTGATGTATTCTGGACCAAACCCATTCACAGATTTATACACCAGCAGCAGAACTTTAAAGTCTATTCTGAGGCTGACTGGGAGCCAGTGTAAAGACTTTAAAACTGGAGTAATGTGCTCTGACCTCTTTGTTCTGGTTAAGACCCGAGCTGCAGCGTTCTGAACCAGCTGTAGCTGTTTGATGCTCTTTTGGGGGATTCCTGTCAGAAGACCATTACAATAGTCCAGTCTGCTGGAGATAAAAGCATGGACCAGTTTCTCCTGATCTTTCTGAGCCATTAAACCTTTCACTCTGGAGATGTTCTTTAGGTGGTAGAAGATAGCTGTTTTTGTGATAGATTTGATCTGACTGCTGAATGTAAGATCTCAGTCAATCAGAACACCAAGGTTTTTGACTTGGTCTTTAGCTTTTAAAGATCGAGACTCAAGATAATTGCTGACAGCAGTCCTCTTTTCCTTGTTACCAAAGACAATCACCTCCGTCTTGTCATGGTTTAGTTGAAGGAAGTTTTCACTCATCCAGCAGTTTATTTTTTCTAAACAGTCACACAACACCTCAATGGGACCATGGTCATCTGGGTTCAGTGATAGATATAGTTGTGTGTCATCTGCATAGCTCTGATAATCAACCTTACAGTTCTGTAAAATTTGTCCTAAAGGAAGCATGTAAAGGCTAAACAGAAGGGGTCCAAGAACAGATCCCTGAGGAACCCCACAGGACATTGGTAATCTGTCAGATTCAAAGTTTCCAATGCTTACAAAATAGCTTCGCTCCTCCAAGTATGACTTAAACCATTGCATTACTTTTCCATTTAGTCCAACCCATGTTTGCAATCTGTGCAACAAAATTGTATGATCTACAGTGTCAAATGCAGCACTTAGATCCAACAGAATGAGAACAGATACTTTTCCTGAATCAGTGTTCAACCTTATGTCATTGATCACTTTGATAAGAGCAGTTTCAGTGCTGTGATGAGAACGAAAACCTGACTGAAATTTATCAAATATTTTGTTGAATGTTAAGAATTGACTCAGTTGGTTGAAGACCACCTTCTCAATGATCTTGGCCATGAATGGAAGGTTGCTGATTGGTCTATAGTTAGCCAGTATAGAGGCATCCAGTGTTCTCTTTTTTAACAGCGGTTTCACAGCAGCTACTTTCAGGGATTTTGGTACGGTGCCTGATTGGAATGAGCAGTTAATTATCTGACACAAATCAGTGACAATTGACTTTACAACAGTTTTAAAGAAGTTTGAGGGTATTGTGTCAAGGCAACACGTTGATGGATTCAGCTGCTGAACAGTTTCCTCTATTGTTTTTGGGTTCACTGTAATAAACTCTGACATTGTAGTTGACTCATCCCTCAGTGGTTGAAGCTGTTCAAGCTTTTTGTGATTTTGCTGGTTTGTTCTGATGTTTGACCTTATTGATTGTATTTTTTCATTGAAATATACAGCAAATTCATTGCATTTTCCAGCTGACAGTAATTCAGGGGCTATCTGATCTGGGGGGGTTGTGAGCTTTTCAATTACAGAAAACAACGTGCGAGAGTTGTTGACATTTTTGGCAATAATTTCAGAAAAGTATTGCTGCCTTGCTTTGAACAAGCCATCATTGAATTTTCGCAGACTTATTTTGTACAGTTCTAGATGAATTTGGAGTTTTGTTGATCTCCATTTACGCTCAGCTCTTCTACAGTCAGATTTCAAATTCTGCATTATCTCAGTCCTCCTCCAAGGTGTTTTCTGTGTGTTTGGTTTTCTCTTAGTTTTGATTGGAGCCACCACATCTATGACATTACAGACGTTTCTATTATACTCATCCAGAAGATCATCAACTGTCTCAGCACTCAATGTTGGTGTCATTGCTATGGCTTCCATAGCAATGACAGGAGGTAGAGGCGCAACAGGTCTGTTTACATTGTGGGAAGTGTTGCTTTTGTTAGCTCTGGGCGCTAAGCAGCAGTGTGTCACCTATCCTTTACCTTTAGTAATAAAAGTGCACCATCCAGGTTGTATGTTAGGAGACAATTAAATGTCACCTTTCTCACCAACTACCTGCGTCTTCTTTGCGGCACTGTATAACTCTGACTTAGTGTTGTTATTTGGCTTAAAGATGCAAAATAAATGTTTTTGTGGGGTTTTTCTCTTGTTTCACAACCATTGGCTTTACACTCCGCCATTGTTCAGAAACCGGAGACCAACGGAACACTGTTGGCTAGCAACAGCTAACAAGAATCAACAAACGTGCGTCATATCCTGTGCAAAATGGCAACTTTCCATAGTTGATGCCCGAAGGTAAAAAAAATCAGTCTAAGAATGTGTTTTTTTTTTAATATAAAGGTGCACATATTTTGTTTATTGTAAAATCCGATAAAAGACACATACATTCGTAATTTGCATTATTTCCTAGGCTAGGGCCTAGGAAATAAGGCAACTGGTGGCCCTCGGTCTAATTTCTTACAGACCCCAAAGTACATGTACAAAATGACAGAAAAATGCACTCAAGTGAATACATTAAAAAGAATTACAGCATTGCAGAAAACTACAGTAAAAGACAAGGGAAGAACACAGAAAATACTCCAAAAACACATAAAACTACTCCAAAAAATACACAAAAATATACAAAACAAGAGCAATAATACATTAAAAGAAATACAAAGAATTACACAACAAAAACACACAAAAACTACAACACCACCCAAAAAATAAAAATCATCAGTAATACACAAAATTAATCAGGAAAATATGCAAAATTACAGAAAATGACAACAAAAGTACACAAAAAGACAATATAAACACAAAAATGACTGCAAACTCACAGCACTAACAAACAAGCAAAACAACAACAGAAATACACAAAAAATAGTCCATAAAAACCAAAATGGCAGCACAAATACACAATATGACCCCAAAAACATATATTTCACAGGAAAAATACACAAAATGACCACAGAAATGACAGCACAATGACTTAAAAAAAAAACCTCAGACACAAAAACTTTTAGCGTAGTTTAGAAGTTCTCTTAGAGTTAAGAAACAAACTTTTGTGAATACAGGTCCTCATCTAGGGCTTAAAAAACAGGTGTAAGAATACCTGCTGAAATTAGCAAGGATTTAACTGGCTGGCTAATTCACATACTCTGGTCAAACTGTAATATATCACTAATTACCAGCTCACTGGTCACTAAATTCCCTATCATTCAGAAATCAGTAGAAGAGACGACTTATTCTCCCTCCTGTTCATCTTCTTGCTGTGTGTGTAACTCCGCCCCTCTTCCCTTTGCTCAGCGCAGACAGAGACGTCACACACATATTGACCAATTAAATCTGGCATGAAGAGAAAAAAAAAAAGTAAAAAAAAAAAAAACTCTCCCAATCAGGAGCCTCAAAGAGCCGGCTCTCTGCGTGAGATATACACGGTGTGGCGTGTGAGGGTTTGAACAGGTTCAAATGCGTGTGTCTCACTCCCAATGCGTGAGACTTGAGAGCATTTTGTTATATGAATATATATATATATATATATATTCACTACAGGTACCCTTTAATTGACAGAGAAAAAATAAAGTAAAGTCCCACATGTGTTTGAACCAAAAACTTGCAGACTGAAGATAAACCACTGCACCACAAATCCCCTTCACCTGAAGATCAAAAAACAGATGAATGCCTAAAGAGGCGTTCACAATGCTTTTCCTGATTTCACTGCTAAAATAAAGGTGACAGAAAATCACAATGGCTGTGACAAAATCTTCTTTCTCCAATCATCTATCCAATATCGGAATCCTGATAGCGCTTGAAGCACAAGGAACTTGTTATAAATTACAGAGAAGAGGCTTTGCCTGGAAAAAGTCTTGGATTTAATTTATATTGCGTTTAACTTTTATTCTCTTTCTTTAGTTCTACAAATACCTGATTAATGTAAAGCTATGTCACAAGCCATTTTTTCCCCCAGAAAATAAGTTACAAAGGCTTTCAGAGACTCTTGGAATCTGGAAAAATAATAGGAGTATTTGCAACACTCAGAGAAACTTGTGTGAGTCACATAGCTTTGAAGAAATGTGGTTTGTTTGAACTTGCAGTTTTCCCAAGCTTTTTATGTGTTGTGTTGTAATATTTCTATCAGTTAGAGAAACCCTGACCTGGAAGTACTCCGGGTCCAATTATAATTTTGAAAATGTGCCCGATCTCATGCTCAGTACAGCACAACAGTAGACTTGAGACTAATTGGATGTGCTTTTGTTTGTAATTAGATCCAAATCTGGTAAAATAAGTATCAACATACCTTAAATTACCTAAGGAGAATGAACAATGAGCAGCCACGCTTTTTCAGAGGGAGACGTATGTTATCAAGTAGAGGGTCTGGAGTTTTGTTTTGCTTTTCAAAATGTGGTATTTATCAAGTCTATAGACCTTTGACAAAACAAGACAATACATATCAGCCGATTCAATATCTGCCATCATCTGACCTTTTATTTCCCACATTAATGCATGCTGCAGATAAATATAATATAATAGATTATATAACAAGAAGACAGTCATCAACATCCCCCGCCAGATTGTTTGTCATTATAACTCATCAAGGTATTGATACCCTGAAGCCACACAGCAAATTTGGTTATCCTATCTTACACGGTTTCTGAGAAAAGCTGTACCCTTTAAAGACGCCTCGAACAGATCAAAAAACACGGAAAAAGTGCAAGAACTCAGGAAAAAATAAATGCGAGCTTCTCATTTTCAAAATTCATCAAGGTATTGATACCCTGAAGGTTGTGTAAGAGCTCATTGTGCAGTCTGGCTGCAGATGTGAATGTGAGGAGAGAAAAAATGATGACAAAAAGTAAAGATTATTGCTTGAGAGTCAACATTACAGGCACCTCCGTGTCCTAGGCCAATACTGTGCACAGGATGCACAGAGGGGGGGTCACAACCGGTTTGCACGGGACACACACACACTTAGTGAGAAGGATGAATGAGCTTCAACTGTGTGTGGAACATCGCAGGGTCCCTTTTTAACACTCTTCTCAGGCATATTCATCTTAGTGAACCACAGCCTTGAATGAGGAAGTTTGATCCAGCTGGAAGAGGTGGTAGAATTCTTAGCGCACTGGTACCCCGCCTCTCTCATTCCCAGAACACACCTTCTGACCACACCTTGAATAATTACACAACTTGGCCTCTAGGCCGTGCAAACTTTGCTAAACACTTAAAATAGCAACCTTGGACTTTGGTTTTGGTTTCAGCGGATTCTGGACTTGGGCAATTCTTGGTCTCGGATAGTGTGGTCTTGAGTACAACACTAGCTACCAACACCACACAATAGCTGTAGTTCTGGAGATTATCTGACCATCACAATGTCCTTGGTCAGTGGGTTAAATCCCTGTGGTTGTCCATTTTCTATCAAACACAACAACTTCAAAGATGTGTTTACATCCCTCACTCACATCGGGTATTTATGCTCATTGTATCTCTGTATGTGCTTTTTTTAGTAGCCTCAATAAAGTCTAATTTACCAACCTGTTGATTCGGGAAAGAAGACAGAAAACTCTACCGTCTGGCGTAAACTGTCTAAAATGTATTAAATGTGGCCCTACTAATTAAAAAATGTACAAAAACCAAACACAAAGATTACCAGATGGGACCATACATTGTAGGCGTCACACAGACAATCAGAAACCAAACAAACATGTGTTTGATCAACAGTGGATATCTGGAATATCTCTCCATTAGAAGGCTTCACTTGACTGAAGAACCTTAATCCCAGAACAGCTGTATTACAAAGCTGGTTATCAACATGTTAACGTAAACTAGGTGATTTCAACCTGGCTACTTGCATTCTCACATAAGAGGTAGAGATTACAGCGTCTAACGAATTACAAACACATCACAAATGAGGAACAACTATTAAAAGAAATTGAATAATTCAAATCCATAGTCCAGGCCAAAAACAATACTGTTGCGGCAGCAAAAGCAGGAAGAAAAGAATGCAGGTAGGAAATTTTAGTTAATGCGTAGATTTGTAAATGGGCATTATTTTCATTTTATATAGCCTGTATTATTTTACAGGACTGACTCTCTAGCTTAAGACCATGATGATTTACCCAAACAGGAAGTTACCCAGCGTCATAGTACAGGCTACACAGAATAAATCCCAGAATTTAGCACGATAAGAGGAAATCTAGCTTTGTAGTACAGGCCCAGTGTATCAGCACATAGGAACAGGCTGTTTATCAGACTGAGCAGATAGAAGCGAGAGAGCCGATGGATGCTCAGGAATTCAACTGGAGACAGCAAATTTGCTAATCACAGTGGGTCAGAAGAGCCACTTCTCCTCCCTCTGACTGAGGCAGTGCTCAGCCACATTAGCAGATGACCTGGCCCAGGCAAGCACTGAATAAAACAGTGGTTCATGTCACAAAGCTAATGTACAGCACCTATAAAACCTAAGAGTTGAGACGAGTAGGAGTGAACATGTGGAAAATAGAAAAGTGCTCAAGGACAGTCTTGCACAATTAAAGACCTCCCTCACTTTACAACACGCTATAAAAGTTTTATTAATCATTTGGATGTAGTAGCAGAGCTTAATTATCTGGCGAAAACACAACCAGATCCGTAAAAGTCCTGGAAGTTGTGAGGTTTTTATAAAACATGGATCGAGATCTGGGAATTTCAAAGTCTAGTCAGCACCTCAAACTGGTTGTTCTGTTCTAACCCCACCCAGCCAAAAGAGACCACTGCCATTAGGAACCTAGCGTTACGTTTAAAGACTGCACCGACTATGCACAATAAGAATTACATTGTGGCCAATTTGTCAATGACATATTTCTTAACTTCTAAGAACAATTAATGATTAAAACAAATAATAATATATCTTGATACAAATCAAATCTGCTTTTACTAAACCTTTGTACGTTACAAATAAGAAGGTTAATTTATATCAATCCTACAAACCTGTTTCTATATTTTTTATTTACCAAACGGGTTCATAGTATTTCACATGAAACATAATCAACAACAAAAAATGATTTGAATGACATAATTGTCACAGATAGATAAATAATATATATGTTCCTGTCAAAGGGAAAAGTCAAAATGTATATAAACTGGAACCAAATATTCAATTAAGGCACATTTGAAATGCAACTGTTTAAGTGAAAACAACTGCCATGAATGAAAAAAACAAACGAACAAAAAAACATTTCTTTCACGGCTTTTCTGGCATTCGTTGCCATCATTATTACGGTGGCTTTTCCTGTGGGAATCTTTGCGTTCCACATATTACAGTCAACCAGTCCCACATGTGTTCTCTATCTCATGCTGTGTTTGGCTTTGGAGAATGGAGATGATTAAACAAACGACTAATGTATAAGTATAGCACTCTTTTAACAGGAGAAAACTTAATGTGCTTTACAAGACTGAAAGTGCAATATTTAGACTGATCTAATAAAATACAATGTCTAAATAAAGTTTGAATTTAACAGTAATGGCTATAAAAATGGACTGCACATGAAAATTAGCCTTTCGGCTAACACGGGCACATTTACATTTATATTGTTGATTAATGTGCACTGTTCCTCTCAAATACAGAATTGAATTAGATTAAAAAAGCTCAGTCATAATCAGTGGAGAAAATCAGATTTTTTTTATATGGATTTGAAAATGTTGACATAGATGGGAGAGAACTGCATGATTCACACCTGACTAACATCTCACTTGACAGTAAAAAACAGATTCAATTCAACTCTGTTTCAGATAATATTTGGTCCCACCCATAATTCGAGTAGAATTTACTTTATGAGGAGTGTAAACTTTTCAGAGTTAATGCTACTCAATTTAGTGTCAAAATTAACAATTCATAATTGTAAATAAGTAAAGATATTAAACCCTGGTATTTGTTCACACTGTTCAGAGTAATATAATGACACTATATAGAGCTAATTGTACTCCAAACTTAATATTTATAATTACACTCTAAAGTGTAATAAAACATTTGACTTCTCTATGGTCTTATTTTTTACTCTGTAATATGATTCTATTTATGCTGCGTGTTAGGAAGCAAAAGCTCCCTCACAACTAAAATGTTGAATATTTGTTAAATGTAGATTTCAAACATGTATTTAATTTGTTTTGCAAGTGAGAAATTGTGTTTAATATATTTTGTAAAATTCTTGTTTTATTACAATTATGAAGGGTTCAGTTTTGGTTAAAGAAATGAGAGGCATTGATTGAGGAGGCGGAGCCTCGGGCCTATAAAAGCAGGAAGTGAAGGTGAGGAGGGAAGAACAAGCCAAGATGGCTCCTGCAGCACACATGGACAGGGAAATGTCTGAGCAGGTCTGAATTGAACCCCTTGATGGAGTATTTGTTTTTGATGATTCTCTCCTTGTTTTTCCTGTTGTTTAAAGAAGATATGCTGTCTGGACTGAAAGCAGAAAATAAATGGACTTATTTTTTTTTTAAACCTGAATTGCTCCCAGTGACTTTGTCCTAAGCTTGCCATGACACAACCTTTTGCCTTGTAACACTGCGATATACGTTGCTGTGATATAACCAGTCAAATGAAAATGAAGACATAATACAAGATTGGAGAAGCAACTTCACTTAATTCTTATCATATGAAACAATATGGCTCAACGAAGAGAACAGAGTCATTCATTCTATATGACATTTGGATATCAAAAAGTCTGGGACAGTGCAGATCATCAACATGAAAGAAAACCATATCCTGCTTTGTCCTGGTGACTTCCTATGCATGGAAATGTTCCTGAAAAGTCAGTGTATAAAAAGGCAAAGTGAGTAACATCAGAACAGACTCAGACTGGTAAAATACAGGCGTTTCAGATTCAACTTTGCCACAAATAGCCAGATTTGAATGGTAAACATAACCAGATTGTGTTCAGCCCAATGGACTTTCATAACTGGAACACTGGAGGGTACTTGCATTGCCTGAACAATTTCAAAACCACCATTTACCATTTATAGGACCAATGTCTAACCTATTGAAAAGTTGTTGAACATTGCCAAATATGTGCCATATGATACTGATGTTTTTTGGCCAGAGTTTTAGTGATTTTAAAAATTATGATTTTAGCTGTTTTTTGAAAAAGTTGTGTTTGCCTTCATAGTGCATGCATCAACTATGAAATATAGGTCCAGTGTTGGGTTTTCTAGGACCAAACCCATTAAGGTTTGTACAGTACAACAGTACCAGAGTTGTGGTTAAGAATCAAGCCACATGTGTTTGATGCTCTTTTGGGGGATTCTGTCAGATCTAAGTGAATCAGCACACCAAGGTTTTCAACTTAGTCTAAACTTTTCCACTTTAAAACCTTTGGAAGAGAACACAGCAGCCTCACTACTTGGACTTTAGTCCTTCTCTCTGCCACGTGTGTGATTCATTTGTCAAGACAAAGCGTCATTTGTAATGATTCTGTCACTTGTGAGTAAAATTACTGTAATGAAGAATTACAGTCATTTAAATAGATGTGTTCAGGGTCCCTGGGAAATTCTGTTATTTCCATGAACTTGTAAAATCCTATCTGATGGTGCAGAAAGGACGTGAAAAGAGGACATATCCGGATAAAAACAAATGTATGGTCACCCAATTTGAGCAGAGTTTCAGTCTGGCTCCAAACACCATGTGGCTCCTTTAAAGACAGCGTGAAATAAAGGGATGCATATATTCTAAAATCGTATTATTATCGTCTCTCAGTAAAAATCCTGCTGGGGTAGTTAACGACTTTTCCTCTCACTTTCTATGGACTCTTGACCCCTTGAGATGAGAAACACAACAAAAGTGCTGCAGTTCTTGTGATGCACTGGCGGTCACAATGTGACTGCTTTTCCATCTCACTGCTACAAAATACTCTTACCGCTTTGATTTAAACAGGTGGCCTTCCTCACCTATTCACCTGTGTGTGTTTAATGAGTGAACGCTTGCTGTGCCTTTGTCTGCTTGTCATCAATCAGATTGTTCTGGCTCTTCTGAGTTCCTTTCCTGTGTTGTGAGAAATGCATGGTTATCTTTGAAGTGTGGCCATGGATTTTGTCTTGACTTGTTTATTTTGCAAAATAATTTGGATTCCATTTCCATAAAACTCATTCTTTAAAGCTGATATCCGGAGTTTCTGACAAGTCTATGTTTATGTATGATTTTTTTTTAATTCATAAAAATACCTAACTAGTCTTATACTATGGTCTACTGCCGGTGGTCATTCACATACATTTATGTATATAAGTCCCTCCTTTGTCCTATAGACCCTTGGTCTATAGGACAAAGGGTCTATGGGAGGGTCTATGGGAGCGATTGCCAATAGGCTTCGACTACGTGTTTTTGAGACTGTCAATCAAAGTGAATGCGGAACTGTGCGCGGAAACAAGGCCGCTCGTCACAACAGCAAACTAAATATGATTTCGGCTCCTACCTTATTAATTCCACCTTGTTATGTTCCGCGATGTGCGTGCAGAAAAGTAGAGGCATGGCTTCTGGTAGATTGCAGAGGCAGTGGGAGGAAGTGGAGCTGTTGAGGGCGGGGCATCGAGACGTGATCTCAGTAACTCCGGATAGCAGCTTTAAAGTCTGACTTCAAAGTAAGTGGTTTATCTGTCCACTGTTGCAAATACATTCAAATATAGGTGGGAATATACTAGTAATCCATTTGGGAAGTTTTGAAAAAAAAAAAAGCATATAGAGATTTAATTTTAGAACACAAGAATTTTGTGATTGATTTTTAATTTGCAATTCAGTGATATGCAAATTTACATTGCAGAATAATGCTCAAAAGCATTTTAGTTAACATACATTTACGTTGGTTAACTTAAAGCTCAACAATGCTAAAGCATCCAAATGACAGCAAAAGCCCCTTTATTGGAGGGATACCCTCAAAGTAGAACATAAGCTAAGTATGAAATTGACAGAGGTGTAAGTATACTTTTTTTTTAACCATTTTAATCTTGACAACTTGATGTAAGAATAAAACCAGAAATACAATACTGCAGTTTATTTCACTCACCTTTACGTTGACTTTTGTTTTCTCATGATAAATACATGTGAAAGACATAATCCTCTTTCTCACTTCATTTAGATGATCTTTACTGCAGTCCTGAGTCTACCAGAGAAATGGCTGAACTAGTGCCAGGGGAATATGTCTTTAGTATTCTGCAGCTGTGCTTGTGACGGACATGGAGCACTGTGCTGCCTGTCTGGCAGCTAATTAACATTTTATCGAGCAGGAAATTAATCTGGGGCTTGGACCAGATACCACATCGTCAGTGACGTCATTTCATTGGAAGAATTCAGCCAGTTGACTTGTAATGAATGTTGAACAATGACTACACACTGCCCACACACAAGGGCTGTTCCCATCCAATAGCTTCAATGTACCCAGGGACTTGAAATTAGCACGTTATATCAGACAATCTTCATAGAATACCATAATGCTGTGTATTGCAGCAGTGATTATGTTCTGATTATTGGCTCCTGTTAGTGAGGGTACATTTGGAACCAGATGAACCTTTTGTTCGTTTGTCTAAATC
Organism: Gouania willdenowi; assembly: GCF_900634775.1. Classification (NCBI taxonomy): domain Eukaryota; kingdom Metazoa; phylum Chordata; class Actinopteri; order Blenniiformes; family Gobiesocidae; genus Gouania; species Gouania willdenowi. The sequence continues at coordinate 10,335,505 of NC_041055.1, read as the reverse complement.
GCAGGTGTTGTCGCTCTCCAACAGACAAGTCAGGAACAGTTGATAAGGTCACAGCCAGACGAAGCTTGTTAAAGCATTTGGTGACAGAAGTCTTTGGCTCAATTCAGCAGTTCACGCTTGTTTGGAAAAAAAAAAATGCACAAACAGGAGACCATTTTATGACAAGTGGTATTAGTATTAGGGTTCATCCATTATTTATGTAACATAATCAAAAACTATTTGAGGCAAGTAAAGTGTTTTATAGTTGAAAACTAACTCATTTGATCTTTTTTTTTTTTTCTTGTTACTTGATGCGGAGCGTCACGTGGTTGGGTCACATAATGAGGTGTTGTGGAACCCAGAAACAGAGATTATGAAAAAGACAGCAACGGATGCAAACAAATTCTAAAGCAAAAAACTAAGAACAGTACAAAATAAAGATACAGACAGACCAGATAGGAATAAAATCCCAGACAGAAGACAACGCACTAAAAATACACTGCGACCAAACACTCTTTTGAATAGTGAGGGAAGGCAACAAGGAGATGAGGCACACCTGAGTGGAAACAGGAAGGAAGCTTGCAACAAGACGACGTTACTTATGGACTGTTATATTTTAAAAAGGGTAAATCGTTATAACAAACTGGCAGTGCTTAATTAAATTAAGAAATTTGTTGTATTGGTTTAATGAATATGTTTGAGTTGTCATTTAATCATGAAGACAGGTGGTGAAGCACATGGTTGGGGCCATAGGATTTCAGGATTGATCTAGTGATAAAAACAGAAAATACATTTTAGTAAAATTGATAAATAACTTAGCAGTGACATGAAAGATAAAAGAATTACATATGTTCTGTTATTCTGGGTGTGATTGAGATGTGATCTTCAACAAAGCTTATCTGTGCATGCTCTCTTCCTCTTTCCTGGGGTGTCCTGGTGAAAGAATTTCCCGGGGGCTTTGGACACTTTTTTATAGTTCCAGGTGGAAGAGACCAAGCAGAGACTAGGAACAGGGGAGCTTGATGTTTGTAAATCTATGTAAATATGTAGAATAATCATTTAGGGGATGTGAATAAGGTTAATGATATTTATACAGGGTTATTGTTTGTGATGGTGTTTGTTAAGAATTTTTTGTGTAAATGTTTATGTTGTACTTTTATCATGGAAATGAAATGTCACCCCTATGCTTGGTACAGGCTAATTAGGGATGCATCTGTACATAAGGACCTTCATTCTGTTCAGTACAGAGTTGAGTGGAGATTGAAGTGCACTGTGCTTGTGGTGTACATTAAAAATAAAAAGACAAAACTGATGCATCAAAACCTGGAGCTTGGTTTCCTCATTGACTGCCTCCACTGCTACGGTTGCTCTTTGACAACGTTGATGCCAAATATGCACAAACGTTAAAAGGTTTTAAATCTGAAAAGTCATTTCAGTATTAAGTTCCTTCATTTTTCTCTCTCAGAACAAGTTTCCTTTCCACTCTAGTCTGAACCACTGATCCAACAGTATTTGGAGCTCTGTTTACTTGCAGCTGTTTTGAGTGTCAACTTTATTTGTATAGCGCAATTTACCACAAAGTCATCTCAATGCGCTTATCAAAATATAAAATTCATAATAAGAAAGAGAAAACCCAACAACATCCACATGAACAAGCATTTAGCGACAGTGGGAAGAAACAACTCCCTTTTAACAGGACGAAATCTTCAGCAGAACCAGGTTCAGAGGTGGCAGCCATCTGCGTGGACTGGTTGGGGTTAGTGGACAGAAGGGGGAGAACAGAATAGGATAGAAGGATAGAACATCAGAGTGTCCCAGATAAGTTGAGCCTTTGCCATTTGTTTCGTTAGACAGAAGGGGAGGAGCTGTGGTGGGGGTGGGTTGCGAGGTGTTTGCAGACGAAGCGTGCGGAAGTAGGCGTGTTTACAGTGGTTTAAATACAGCGCCATGACTCACTCTAACCAATGAGAAGCATGGAAAATGATCAGCTGGATGATTAACCGATTAGGGAATTGCTACTGTCAGCTGGGGGGTCTGGCTAGCTTGACTTCCGTGCCTGCCTAAACTAACACTATGCTCAATTTATAAAACACAATAAAAACAACAGCTGTTGACCAAAGTGCATAACTACAAAAATAACAAACAAGACGGAAATAAGTAATACAATACAATGCAGTAAATAACACATATACAGTATATTCTAACACAGTAAAACCTGCAGAGGCAGGAGTTTCTTGGTGATACTTGTGGGATAAAGAGAAAAATACATGTTTTTAGGTGAGATTTAAATATGATAGTGGATGTTGATAACCACACGACCCTGAATAACAGGAATAAGCGGGTCTGAAAATGGATGGATGGATGGATGGTGTCTGATAATAATCTAACGGCAAGGGGTAAACTATTCCACATCTTGGGACCAGCAAACAACAAACCCTTTTTAAACACAACGTTTACAATAGTTGAAGTCATGAAGAAAGCACTCCATGCTATAAATAACAGTATGGGCTAACATGTATCGCAAAATAACAAAAAAAAAAACGACAACTTGAAAACAAAACGAAAAAAAACAAAGAAAATCACCTTTTTCTCAGAAAACAAAGGATTTGGTGCTTTTTCTCCTCTTCTCGCTCATTTGTTCCATGACGTGCTACATTTATTTAGGTAATAAAAAACTATAATAATAACATAATTAACATAACATTTAAAAATTAGATAATGTAAAATATATTTTTTTAATATACTAACAGGCTACAAGTCTTGATTACTGCTAAATTCAACAACATGGTTCTCTGATCTGGTGCAGGCCAAGTATCCACCAATAGTGTGAGAACTAGGTTAGGGTCAGTGACTGGTTAGTAGATGTGTAACCCATTGGACATAAAAACCATCGCCTTCACTCTCAGGCAACACTGGTCCCGAGGAGTGATCAGAACAACAGAAATCACAAAGCTTTAGATTGTCTTTGTGAGGTAAATGTTTCAGTCAAAGCCTGCAAACACGTCTAACATTGGGTGTAGCTCTGCTGTGGTAAAAGGACTGTGCTTTTCAGGCTTCTCTGAATGATATCTTTCTCCTTTTCACTTCTACCCTGGACTGAAGGGCAACAAGCATCCTCCAACTAAAGATAACCTACTTGACATTCACATCACGCCGTACGTGTCCAGGTCCAAGTGCAGCCAAGGCTCTAAAGTAAATTTCCCTTATAACTAAGACCCCAGGACCACTTGACACTCCAAGGCTTTTCACGTGGAGCATGAAGATAGAAGGTAAATCTTATTAAAGGCAACACCGTACATACAAAACCAAAGTGTTTCTCCACAGATATTAAGATTATTGCGCGTCATTACACTACATCAATTTCAAAACGCTCTGAGGGGGGGAAGCAATGTTCAGAATTCATCCACACTCAAACAGCAGAGATCCTAAGCACGACATATTCTTTAGTCATTCACAGCAAAAATGAGATTTTGGGAAACAACAAAGACATAAAAAAAACTATGAGAGACATGACTTAAAGATGCCAATAAGTAAAACTAAAAATGTCTCAGTTCCAACACTCACAGAGGAAAGGAGGGAACTAAATCCACCAAAGTTTACAAGTGTTCAGAATGAGTGAATTTCTATTTGAGGAAGACGGGAGATTTAGATTAAATAATTCTCCTGTCTCCTGCAAAAACATTTTAACTTTCACATTTCACATCTTCAAAAACTTCATATCCCAGAGTTCCCTATATAGAGGCACATCTTCTAACATAGGCCACGCCCACTCCCTTGACATATTGCTTTTTGTAAGTCATTACATATCAAAAACCTACTTTTTCAAATTACTCCTTGGGGTTTTGTCTAATCGGCATAAAACTTTTCACGTCTTCAGTTGGACCTGATCTAAAGTTGATCAAATAATTTTGTTGGCTCAAAATATGCGTGAAATGTTACTGAGTAAAGTTTTCTAGCTAGCTATAAAAATGCATAACTGTTGCATATCTCGGTCAAAATAAATGCTAACAACACCAAATCTGAGATCCTTTGTTGGCATGTGACTGTAAGGGTATAAGCAAAATTTAAATAATTTACGCCACTCGGGGGCGCTGCAAATATGGGACATGTATATCTCATAAATGGCATGACCAATTTTTACCAATTTTAGTGGGTAAGATCTTGGGTCTCTCCTGGGGCCGTATCATGAAGTTAATTGCGATTGGTCAAGGTGGGTGTGGCTTATTACAACATAACATATAAATAACCAAACCTTTATTTCAGCTGAAGTATTGTTGAGGGCTGTGAAATTTACAGGATACATATATAAGAGCACACAGATCACCCATACCAAAAAGTGCACCACGAGGTGGCGCTATGTACTGGGTGCAAACACACTTTGGCCTGTAACTTTCACACTTTAAATCACATCTTCCAAAACTTCATATCCACCTGTTCACAGCAAATGTGCACGTTGGCCAGTGTCCTGACGCTCGCCACGAGCCTGTCATCCTTCGTGACAAACTTCCAAGGACTCCGCAAAACATGGGGGCCGAGTCGCGCGGGAAGGCTTGGCCCCCTTTCATAACTGCTTGCAGTTCTAGTTTCTTCTTGTTTTCGTTTCTTAATCTATCATTACTTATTTCATATTATATATGGTTGAGTGAAAATGCATACAAAGTACAAGTATATATAGTAAATATATAAGTGAAGTATATATGAGTAAGTTGGTATATTCTGTATTCCTTTTTTCCCTTGGTTTTTATTTTGTATATATTAATCCCTTAATAACAATGTCCTTCCTCTGCCACTGAGTATGCAATGAAATTCAACTTTTAAAAAAAGAAATGAATTTTACAGGAGCTCGGTGCAGACAATTGCCGGACTAAGCTCCAGACACATTTATTTATATTGTTCAAAATACAAAGCAAATGTCCTGGAAAACATTTTATGGCTGAGACAATTTTCTTTTGATATGGCCAGAGACAAGAAATGACAGTAAGATAAAGCCAAAACACAATGCAAGTGAGGGATAAGTTCATGTTTGCAGGATTGTTTCAGCTTCAATTACTGAATTAAATGAACCTCTACCTAAAGCTGCAGGTGCATTGTAAAGTGGCAAATGGACTTATATAACACTTTCAAACACCAGAGGTGCTCCTAAAACGCTTCACAATATCACCTCATTCAGACCATTCACACACCAATGGGACTGAGCTGCCATGCAAGGCACTAATCAACCATTGGGAGCAACTTTAGATTCAGTGACTTGCCCAAGGACACTTCGACACACAGACAGGTGGGATGGAGGTAGATTTATATTTATTATTCAAACAAAAAAAACTTTTCAATCAAAGAAAAAAGTGTTTAAATGTAAAAAAATAATGGCTTTTTTATTTTTGGTTGTAATCTTTTTTGTAATTGGGCCATATTATAGGTAGTACATTTGTGTCTTAATTATTCATTCAAAAAACATTTGAATCAAAGAAAAAATCTACCTCCATACCTGTGGAGCCCCTGGCCTCACTCACCCCAGCACCAACGACCCAGTTAACACCCTGGCACTGAAGAAAAATATGGTTTTACTTGAAATTAAACTATTGTGAATTAAGTTCTAAAGGTGTTTTACTGTATATCAGGGCCGTCCAATTTGGGGCCGAATAGTTTTTGGCCCGCTGCCCATATTTGAATTTCTTTTATATATATTTTTTTTTAAAAAATATAACAATACAGTACAGAGATTTATTAGAAGAAAAAAAATTAAAGCTGATGTCCAATTACATTATTTTTCTCAAATTTTAAAGGACTCTTTAAGGTGGGGAAAATGTAGTGTTTTGATCGTTTTGGCGGGATATGTTGTGTCCTATTTTGTTAAATTTGCATTGCACTAAATGTCTTTGAAAACATTTCAATGTTTCATAATTTTATGCTATGAAACACAATAAAGAAAAGTGTTCTTGAATTCCAAACTTTCAGTGTTATAATATTTATAATATTGGCATATTTTATTTCATGCACTGCAACGTGAATGTTTCGTTTCGGCCCGCGGCCTTACACCGCAAATATTTTTGGCCCTTCATTGAAAAGAATTTGAGCACCCCTGCTGTATGTGTTGTTTTTTATTATTTGAAGCAAGAGAATGCAATTCAATCCTGTGCTGCTAGTGCATCTACTGTATGTCTTCAGCCTCCTTTACAACACAGAGGGATTCCCCAATGATCCTCTCCAGCTTTTGATCTGTGAGGGTGAGCTCCGCCCTTTCCACCACCTGTTGCACAGACGCTCTTCCTAGAAAGCAATACACCTTTTCACCTCCAATTTAATGTCTGACCATTTTTTTTTTCATCTCAGCCACAGTCCGACCCTCTGAGGCAACCTTGTTCAAGGCATCAGCCACACGCTGCCACTCTCCTGCCTTTCTGGTATTTGCACTAACTTTTCCAGTGGTGGCACTGGTGCGACTAACTTTCTCCGTTGGTCGCACCAGCACAGAATTTGGTGGCAGCTTCTTTTTTTTGAGCGGAGGTGTTGGGAGTGTACAGCTTAGCCACACATGCTAATGAATAGTTGACTTAACTGGCATACCGTAGTTTTGTATGAAGTAAAGATCGACAGTGACTCGAGATTTATTTGCTAAATGTTTTAGTGTCAATATTAAGTTTTTCTGCAACAAGCAGTGGCTGAAATAACACGTAATTTATTTTATATAATTTTAAAATAAGACGTAACAATTTTTTTTTTTCAAATAACAGCAAATCATAACAACAGGTTACATGTATTCTGTTTTTTTATTTTGCAGAAATGCTGTACTTCAATTAACTTAGCAGTAGCATTCCCAACAAACTATGTAACATTATTCTGTGAAAGTCCAATGGTTGATCTAACACAAACTATTGAATATATGTATTTGTATTATATGTATTTACATCATGTATAAAGCTTGAGTGGCTGGTTGATTCCGTTTTTAATTCTGAATTAAATAATTCATCTTTCTTGTAAACAGTTAACAACACTTAATTCTGCTTTAAGTTAATTCTGGTCGTTTTTGCGCATGTGCGACTTGCGGCGATGACGCTTTGGGGGATGACACAATCCAACATGGTGGCCCGGAATGAGCAGACACTATTTAATAGGAGCTTTAAAAGACATGGATATAATGAAAAAAGGGGATGGACGGAACATTCACACGGACACATGGACTTATCACACACGGAGATCAGCGAACAGAATGGCTTCATCAGATAATGCAGTAAATGCATCCCAATACTGCTGCACAAGCTGTAATATCACCAAGTTTATCATTATAAAGGTTGTTAGAGCTACTATCTTTACCAGGGAGCAACTAGTTATTCCTGGTTATTGTTTTCCGGAGTTTTACTGGGCTTTATTTAGCGGTGATTAGGTCTTATCTCTCTTCTGCGCCGCTGTCCAAACTGAAACAGTATGTTATTGTCGAGCTGTTGCTTCAAAACTACAATCAAAATAAAAGTGAATACAAAACTCATGTGGTCTGTGTTACAGCCAACGATAAAATGTTTGTTGTTTGTTTCTCCCGATAGACACGATACGTCATGTTCGCCCCCTGTCCAATCAGAGCTTTCTCAACCCCCAGACCTAAAGCGGCATTAACTAAAGCCAAATAATCTGGTTTTCCATGTAAACCTCAATTCGGGAATTACTATTTTCATGCAACAGGAAGCAGAACACTTTAATTAAACTAATTCAGAATTCAAAAAAAAAAAAAACATCATGTAATTGTGGCCAATGTAGAGGAATGTGAGCAAACATCTCAGGCCCAACACATCAATGGCCTCACCAAAGGGAAGGCCAATGGAGACTTCAGGAGCCCTGTGGATCAAGGACGCCAGTTAAGAGTGAGAATCTGTGACCAACATATCAATGCAATGCAATACAGGTTTGTCATAACCACAGCTCAGCCATGTGAGGAGAAATCCATCTACCTGTATCCTACACGCTGAATGTCACTTCCATGCTGGAAGTTTGAATAACCAGACCAAAGTCGATTAATTTCACTTTCAATGGCTGGATCTTCCCACTGACCACCATGAAATTGTCAGGTTTTATGTCTGTGTGTATTATTCCAAGGGCTTTTAGGGCATCTAAATCCACCAGTAGAGTTAGAGTTAGAGCTAGAGTCAGAGTTGAGTTTATTTGTCATTGCACATGTTACAGAGCAACAAAATTACATCCTAGCTGCAGAAACGATATCAGAAGACACAGGTTGTGAATAAACATTTGTTTGCTGTAGGAGCTCAGGTTTTAAATCAGGCTTTCTTTCTTTTTTTTTTTTTTTGGGTTGGGGGGGGGGGTTCAGGTGTTACAATAAGTCTAAAGTTCTGCATGTAAACTATAACTCATCCAAAACTGGAATAATGGAATTATTTAGTTGGTCTCTCAGTGCTATCAATCAGATTTTTTCGACGAAAAGAACCAGGGGTGGTGAACCCGCATGTCCAAGCGGGACGTTTGCGGCTGGATACACACTTGACCCTTGGAACAAGTGGCGAGTTGTGTGTCTGTCCATCCTTTCCATGGAAGACGTGGAGGAAATCTACATGATTGGAATAATGATAGTAGGCATGCTGCTGATCGGAGCTGGTGGCTTCCTAATCTATCGAAAAGTCCGTACTACGCTGGCGACTGTTTTGGAAAAGCTGCCAGTGATTTCTGAAGGATGTAGCAGGGCTCTGAACACTCAGACTCATGTGTTGATCGATATCAAAAGCAAGCAAGAGCTGCTTTTGGATCGTCTACGCGTTATGGATAACAACTGGGAGAAGTTGGAGACCCGGCTTGGAAGTGGAAACTAGGCCACTCATTGGATTACAGCAGAGAGACCCAGGACAGAAGGCTATTGGAAATTGCCTGTATCAAATCACATCGCTTATCTCCCTTTTGGCTCCCCAGCCAGCCAAGGTTGTCTCAACTCTTATCACCAGGAGGTTTCTGCAGACTGCGGCTCTTACCCCCACTCCCTCCCCCCGCTCCTTCCCTACATTCCCACCTGGAACCGTTGATGCTGAACTTTTCCATCTGGTTGTCAGTAACGCAGCTACAGGTCTTCAACTTCAAATGCCTCGTTGGCCATCTTTCCCCACCTCCCATCCGCAGCTGCATGGAGGCGTGCTTGCAGCGCCAATTGGCAGCACGCCCATGTCCCCAAACGGCTGGAATCCTGCTGTTCTTCCCACCTGACCCCATCCCCCAGCCAACCTCCCACCCAACCCTTCCCACATGCCTTGTCTCGAGTTGTTTGACTGTGTCATGCTTACATTTATGTTTGCGGAGGCGGTTTTTTTCCTGGTTTCACACTGCTTTCTCTGTTTAGGGAAATCAGTTTCAAACTGGCAGTTTTTTTCCCCTCACCCCTCCTCTCCTCCTGTTGTTGATCCCTTTTTCACCTAAATATGTGGGCGCCGCAAATGGCTGCTTCGGTGTGTTGATGTGTCTTCTTTTACTGCAACTATCAAGTCAAATTCCTCGTATTGTTCTAAACTGTACCTGGTCAATAAAGCTCTTCTGATTCTGATTCTGATTCTGATGCTTGCTCAGCAATGAAGCAGATTTCAATCACATTTTTTACAGACATTAGTCAAGTTGGGAAATGTTTATGTGTTGCCTGGCAACAGCCTTGTCCTCCTCAAAGTGTTGCATAATAATAATGACTAATAAAAATGTGCTTGCTGAACTGTTATGCTGTTGTGCTGAATGTCAGCACTGGTGTGATTATCTATCTGCAGCCGTGTGTTTACGACCAAATTGCACCAGTTCTGATATTTCAGCACAACAGCACTCCCTCTCGTGTGACATTGCTTAATTGTCCATCTTTTGGGGGGGGGTTCTTCGGCCTGGCTCTCTCGGGTGTCGCTGGCACAGTGGGCTGGGTTAGGCTTCCTCTGGGGCCTGCTGGGAAAGATCTGGTGGGACAGTGTTTAGCGTGGGTAGCATTGGTGGGGTGAAGCAGTAAAATGCGGTACTGCCGGGCCCTGTCTGTGTGGAGGATTCCTCTGAAGTTGCGTTGGCCGAGGGTGTGGCCTGTGCCTTCCGGCCTGGCTGATCTGTGTCGGGTGGAGCTTGTCTGTTGGCTGCCTTGAGGGGCAGGTGTGGACTTTGGGCCAAGCCTTCTAGGGCGTGTTTGCCTGCCATCTGCTTGGGTCTGGCCGTGGTTTTGTGTGGCACCACGCTTCCCCCTCTTCTGGTCCTTGCACAGGGGCTCACTCTCGGGGGTTCCCGGTACCGATGGGGAGCGCTCGGGGGCTGGTGGGCTCTACGGGCAGGCTGGGCTGGTTTTGGTGGGGGGCTTTTTCAGGCGGGCGGCATGGGCTTAGCCATTACATGCAGTGGGGGGCGTCCCGCCCCTTGGGTGATGTCCTGTGGTGCTGTGGCTCCGACGCCTTGGTGCTCATGCTGGTATGGCTATCTGTCTGGCCCTTGGAAACCTAATTTTGACGATCGCTGGGCTCACCGTGATGGCAACATGGGTGGAGAGTTTTCTGGGCTATTCATTTCATAGCAATAATAAAACATGCATAGCTGTCATAAAAAGATTGCGTTACATGTGGTGTTGACCTTCAACAGCATGTGCAGACAAGATCACGACTCGACAAGGTGAGAAAAAAAAAAGTTTGTTCCGACCAATTAATTTCATTGGACAAGAGGCATTCCATGAGTGCTGATATTAGAGTAACAAAGGCACTGGGATTTTTTACAGACATATCATCCTGCTGCTCTGGCATTCTAATAATCACTTAGTTTTTAAGGAGGTATATTAAATTTGAAAGTTTGACATTTACTGATTGTATAATGAGAAATTGGGGTTTATGGAGCACAAGTAGCTGTTATAAAAGACACGCGCTCACAATGCGTAAAGACGCACAGTGGCTTATTTGGCACAGCTGGAGGACGCGGTACACGGGAGATTCCCGGAGGGAGTGGATCTTCAGAGACCATCGAGACCAATTTGCAGGGCTGCACTCATGAGCCCAATTGGCTGCTGTGGGTGGACGGACGAGGCTGCTGTGGTATGGAGATAGATTTGTGTTTCTATTATTCAATCTATTATTCAATGTTTCTATTATTCAATCAAAATAAAATGATACTTCAATCAATAAAAACCTTTCAATCAAAATGAATATATGCAATCAAAAAAAAAGTTTAAATAAAAAAAAAGTATTTGAGAACCAAATAATAGCATTTGAACACATAAAAGTTTTTTTTTCTTTTTCTTTTCATTGTAATCTTATTATGGGTAGTGTATTTGTATCTCAAATATTCATTCAAAAAATAAAACATTTTAATCAAAGATAAAAAGAAAAATCAATCATATTTTTGAATGAAGTGAACTTTTTTTGATTGAATTTTTTTTTTTTTGATTGTAAAGTTTTTTTGTTTTTGTTTTATTGAATAATAAAAACACAAATCTACCTCCATAAGATCAAACCCCAAATCTCGATCAGAAGACTACCCCTAGCATTTGAGCCGCGGTCGCCCCAAAGTGTAAAGCAGCCATCGGCAGATGCTTTGGTCCAACAAAAACAAAAACAAACAATGACAAAGATGCCTCTTAATATGTTTAATATTCTGATTAGGTGCTTTGTTTGGTCCAAGATGTGGTGATTAGATGTGATTAAATTCTGTCAGGTCATAATCACTGAGGAGTTTGGGCGTTTGGGTATTAGCACTTTTACTATCAAAGCCCTGCATTTTAAAACCACCCATTAAATATGATATTGCTGAAGATTTATTTGTAAGTGTCAGCTAACTCTTTCAATTTCAGCCTCCTTTACAACAATAGTAACTTTCTTAAATCCCTGCTGGTCTGTCTGGAGGACAACATCATTGGCTGACTGTTGACTCTTCATCCCTGTCATCATGAGCTCTGTTTGTTAATCGTTCTGACAGCCAATAAACTCGTTTCTACACAGAAATGAAACAAACATTACTCCTGGATTCTGACTTGCTGTCACTCATATTACTTTCGCACTGCTTAATATTCCCATTTATCTTTACTTAACTGCAACAGAAAGCACATTACCCAGTGCAATGCGTGTTAAGACAGTTTGTGTTTGGGCATTATTTCGGTGTGGCTTTCCCAGCTGAGAGTGGGAATGTGACCAGATATACAGATATCGCAGAGCTAACAAAAATGCTAATACTGTCAGACAAGTGTTAACTCTTAATTCACATTTGAACTGATAGAATTACATTTTTTATTTCACTGTTGTTCGAATCCAGGGGACCCAGGACATAGCCAAACACACTCAGTGAGACTGCACACAACAGTCAGATAATCTGAAACAATTTAAGGACAAAACGAGGAGTACATTTTTACACACATACAGATCTCAAGTCAACTCTTCATTGAACGCAGAAGAACTTCACGTTTGGAGAGTTGGAGGAACGTAAACAACGACTGGAAAAGAAAGCCCGAGGAAATACGGAAGAAAAAGACTGTGAGGAAGAGTAACAACAGGAACAATGACTGCAGACGAGAACACATCACAAAAAAAAAAAAAAAAAAAGGGACAAAAAAAAAAAAAAAAAAAAGGGAAGAAACGAGGTTGGATGTAAAATTATCTGTGTTCAAATTAGGGGATGGATCTGGATAAGCATAATGCTTTTTTCCGTCGCCCTTTCCGGCATGAAAAAGGACAAAAAAGGACAAAAAAAAAAAAACAAAAAAAAAAAAAAAACAAAAAAACAATGATGTGATTTTGCTCTGAATGTCAAATGAATTTCTGTGAATGCAACCATGTCGGAAATGAACTGAATAAATAAATAAATAAAACATGCAAACACTGCACAGACAGACAGGGGCAAGTAAAGCTGGAACCTGTGAGTTCAGCATATTTGAGGCATTAATGATATTTATTGTGCCAGTTCGCTGCCGCATTCTTAAAAATAAGTAAGAGGAACAATGATGAGCCTAATTTGTTGGATTTGTTAGACATAATGTTTCCAAACACTTTATTGTCTATTCTTTACTTAATATAATGTGTTGAGAACAAAATTACATTAGAATTAGGGGGGTTAAGGAAGCAGGCTTGTAATCTGACCGGGGTCATCACTGTGGGATGTTGAGGTAGTCCCTAAACCCTAACTGCTCATGCTGTTTGTCGCTTTGGATAAAAGTGTCTGCTAAATGAAATTTTAATCTTGTAATCCATGGATCTCTAAATTTAGAATCCTAATCAAAATATAATTGAAAAAAATCAGATCACATGCTGATCTAACTTGTGTGTAAATTCGGGAATTGCTGACACACTCTAACATTGAATGATCTATCTCCAGAACCTTCACTGACCCAGAGCCAAACTGGTCAAACAGGACAATGTTGAACATGAGAACACAGGGCACTGACAGTCTGTTACTGACAGTTTGAGCAGAAACATGCACACAAGTGGCTGCTGGAGCTCACTTTGTAGGAATTTGACATGTTGCTCCCCAGTTCCTTCTTGTGATACTAATTTTTGGAGTGAAAAACAATAATTTGCAAAAAAAAAAACATATTCAGTCGGTTGTTGCGCCAATGTTTGAGAGTCCTGATTTTGATGATATTTTCAGGATGCATCCAAAGGAACAAGTGACTATATTTTAGGGATGATCCGGATTCATTTAAAAATTCTGGATCAGTTTTAAAAATCAATTATTCCCATAATCAGCTCTTTGATTAATCATTGATCATTGATTCAGATAACTGTGAATATCTGGCAAAGTACGTTATTTGTCACTGGTAAAGGTCTGCACTCTGTGAGCACTCTAGTTCAGTGTTTTAATCTATATTCTCTGCTTACTTTATGGACTTTAAGTTTTGATGTCTTTCCATGGTGAAGTGGATTTGAGTATATACTGTATGTCAGGTGCCCAGCGCCCTATGAGAGCTGGAGATTGGCACCGGCAGACCCCCGTGACCCTGTTAAACGGGAATAAGCGGGTATGAAAATGGATGGATGGATGGAGATGTATGTCAGGTTTCATTAATACATTTAAAGATCCAAAACACTGCAACAGGCCCATTACATGGCAAGCCTACTCAATTGATTCCAGGACGGGACCAACATCTTTGATTCTACTGAACAAGTTCTGATGAACTACGGCCGAGCTCGCGGAATGTCTCCACCCCGAATAGCACGTCCCACGTTCCCAAGAATTCAGTCAAACGACTCGGCTCCACCGAGTGAAAAAAGGTCTCCGAGAGGGTCTTTACATCTGTTCATAGAATATCCATGGCAAATTACAGCCCTATTAAACTAGCATTAACGGAGGAGTAGTCATTTGAAAAATGGGGCCCTCGTGGCACATACGGAGTAATAGGCCCCATTAATATATTGGTATGTGTCAATGATTCAGTACCACCAACTGTCGCAATAATTGATGAGAAATGAGAAAATTACGTTAATGGAAATTGCCGAAAAAAGAGGGCAAGGCATAATCGTAATCTATATTGAACTATCCTTGAAACGATATATCACATGACTATGTTCCCATAAATTTGGAAATTACCGGAAATGGGGGGTGGGCCCCCTGGGCCCCATTTAAAAAAAAAAAGGGCTCAGAGCATCTCATCATATTCATTCATAGAGTATTCATACCAAACTGCATTTCGAGCTAACAAGAACTAACGGAGGGGTAGTCATTTTAAAAATAGGGATTCCGGGGGCCCCCTGGCGCCCCCGGTGACAAGTACGAAGTAATGGGTCCCATTTCCAATGATTTGGTACCACCAACTGTCGTAATGTTTGACTTGCAAATAAATGAGGAATCAACTTTCAGTTTTTTTATTCTTTTGGGGCCCCAAATCAAAAATCGGGCTGCGAGCGTTGATGCGTACACATCCCTAGATTACACCTATCATACCCGATCTGTTAACGAATAATAGAGGAGTAGCGATTTTAACTAGTGTACACAACAAGAAGAAGAAGAAGAACAACAACAACAACAAAGTGAGTGGCGTTTTGAGTCCGGTAGCCCAGCCTAACAAGCAAATGGAGACTGTCTGCTGTGTGGTAGAATCTGGTTTATAATCTGTATTTTTTGTATTGTGAGCCTGGTGTTGAGGTAATTTAGAAAACTGTATTCTCCAGGATTGTGTCAAAGTGTTACATTAGCCATGAAAGTAACTGTTCAAATTGACTAAAGAGGCCTATAATGAACAAGATAAGCATTAAGTTCCAAGCCAGCCCCATCCTGTTAATTCAGACAAATCCTGATGCACACATCTTTTTAACATAGATAAACACGCTTAAGGCCAGTCCTACAAAAAAGATGCACAATTCTATGTTGGTTTATCCTTTATTCTTCCTAAGTGCAAATTCAGGTGTTAAAGCAGCTCAAGACAGCATAAATACCGATAACAATACTAATACTCCAAGGAATAGACAAAATAGGAAATAGAGCAAAATATAATATTGAATAAAGATGCGTCTGAATTATTCAGTCCTTCTCATGGGTGGGATGACCTGCTGACTAAACAAGATGTCCAGCCAGAGGTCAACATACAGAGGGTGAAAGGGATTGTCCATTATCCCACAGATTTAGTCCTTTACCATCTTTTTAGCCACTGTCTCCAGGTTGTCTCTGTATTTTCTGTTTTATACATTTCCACTACAGGTCTTTAAGGAGGGGAAAAAAACCCAAATTATCATCAGTAGGTGAGGCATCATACTACAAGTGAGAAGTATTGATGGAGGGAGAGAGACAACAGGTATAACACAGAATTCTGAAAAAGTTAAGAAGCTTCTTTTATGTTGTTAAAATTTGTTTGCGTCAATGGTAACCCGTCATTATTGTAAAATAAAGGACAAAGTATTTTTCTTGTAGTTTTGGAAGATTAATACACGTAATAATTGTATTCTTTTATATTACTAAGTATGTATTACACTGAATTTGTACAATTTTTACTTGCAACAGTGTAAGTAAGAACAGGTACATCTAAAAAAATAGATTATTGTAAAAAAAAGTTAAATATTTTTAGTCACTCATTTCAGAAAGTCAAACGCATCTCTATTGTTGGGTTTGTTGTCTCTCATTTAGCTCTTGACAAAATCTATTGTCATAGATAGATTCAATACCCCATAGATAGAGAATCTATGGGGTATTGTAGATAGAGAATCTATGGGGTATTGTCCCCCACAGGTCAGGCCAGTTTGTTGGCCAATCAAGCACAGTAACACCATTGTCATTGAACCAGCTTTTGGTACCTTTGGCAGCGTGGGCAGGTTCCAAGTCCTGCTGGAAAATGAAATCAGCATCTCCATAAAGCTTGTCAGCAGTAGGAAGCATGGCGAGCTCCAAAATGTCCTGGTAGATGGCTGCGTTGACTGTGGACTTCAGAAAACACAGTGGACCGACACCAGCAGATGACATGGCAGCCCAAATCATCAGAGACTGCAGAAACTTCACACTGGACTTAAAGCAAATGTGGATTCTGAAATTTTGCATATCATTTGGAAAATCAAGGTCCTAGAGTCTGGAGGAAGAGTGGAGATTTGTATTTATTTTCCAGCAGGACTTGGAACCTGCCCACCCTCCCCAAGGTACCAAAAGCTGGTTCAATGACCATGGTGTTATTGTGTTTGATTGACCAGCAAACTCACCTGACCTGAACCCCATAAAGAATCTATGGGGTATTGTCAAGAGGAAGATGAGAGACACCAGACCCAACAATGCAGATGACCTGAAGTCTGCTATCAAAGCAACCTGGGCTTCCATTACGCCTGAGCAGTGCCACAGGTTGATCGCCTCAATGCCATGCCGCATTGATGCGGTAATTTATGCAAAAGAAGGCCCAACCAAGTATTGAGTGCATAGAAATGAACATACTTTACAGAAGCCTTACATTTTTGTTTAAAATATGCTTTTTTTATTGATCTTATGTAATATTCAAATTTTCGGACACCTGAATTTTGGGTTTTTATTATCTGTAAGCCATAATCATCAAAATGTCAAGAAAAAAGGCTTGATTTTTCATGATATTCTAATTTTTTTTTAGATGTACTTGTATAGTATGTGCAAAAAATGTAATGACGTAGAACAACGCACAAGAAAACAAACTATATATGATTAAAATTTTGCAGTGTTTGACCTTTGAGCACGTTTTACCGTGGAAGAAGAGTCTATTTCAGGGTATGTCAAACGTACGGCCCGTGGGCCGGAACCGGCCCGCCAGTGGGTTCAGTCCGGCCCGCGGGATAAATCTGCATTATTAAAGAAGAACAAACTTAATTTTCTTTAAAATTTGCAGTTCCTATATTGTCTGCTAGGGGCGCTGTGTTTTAGTCAGTTCTATCGCTTTACCCGCTTTTTCTGTTGACCCTGGCACCCTCTTCAGTGAAATGGCTTTGTCAAAAAAAAGAAAAGTGGACACAGAGTGTCGGATTTTTCAAGAAAAATGGACCTCTTCCTATATGTTCACGGAGGTGAATGGGAAACCCGTGTGCCTGGTGTGCATGCAGCAAGTTTCGGTGCTTAAGGAATACAATATTCGGCGCCACTATGAAACTCAGCATGGTGAAAAATACAACACCTTGCACGGAGAACTGAGAAAACAGAAGGTAAATGAAATGCTGGTGGGTCGGAGGAAACAGCAATCTGTTTTCACCCGGAGCCGAGAGGTCAGTGATGCTGCGGTGAAAGCCAGCTACGTAATTGCTAGCCAAATAGCATTAGCGTCAAAGCCGTACTGTGACGGGGAGTTCCTCAAAAACTGTATGCTGAAGGCTGCCGAAATTGTGTGTCCTGAGAAGCGACAAGCTTTTGCTAATATTAGCTTGACGAGAAATACCGTGGCAGACAGGATTTCGGAACTATCGGCAGATTTGGACAGCTAACTGAAACGCAAAGGGGAGTCATTTCAGGCATTTTCTATTGCAATTGATGAGAGTACTGATATTACGGACGTCGCTCAACTGGCCATATTCATTCGTGGAGTTGACGAGACTTTGACAGTCACAGAAGAGTTTCTCGAGTTGGTGCCTATGACCGACACCACAACAGCTGAGGACATTTTCCGCTCCGTTGTTGGAGCGCTGGACAGAGTCGGGGTGGACTGGTCCCGCGCCGTAAGCCTGGCTACTGATGGTGCACCGTCAATGATCGGGAAAAAGGCAGGTGTTGTGACAAAGTTCAGAGAGAAAGTACAAGCCGCAAACGGAGGAGGTAATTTTTGGACATTTCATTGCATTTTGCATCAGGAGGCATTATGTTGCAAGTCGCTAAAAATGGATCACGTCATGGAGGTGGTTGTCCGAACTGTTAATTTCATCCGAGCCAGAGGTCTCAATCATCGTCAGTTTGACAGCTTTCTCAGTGACTGTAACATTACCCATGGTCTGCCATACAACACTGAAGTAAGATGGTTAAGCAGAGGTGAAGCGCTTCTTTGATCTACGTGGGGAAATCGGACAATTCATGGAGAAAAAAGGAAAACCTGTTAAGAAATTACAGTGCCCACTTTGGCTGCAGGAACTTGCATTTATGGTTGATATTACAGAGCACTTGAATAATCTGAACAAAATGTTGCAAGGACGCAAAAAAAATTGTAACACAGTATTATGACAGCATACGTGCATTCAAGTTAAAGCTAAAGGGAGACGCAGATGGCAAGCGGTGACCCTGCTCATTTTGTGTGCGCAGCAAGCGTTAACCCTGACGTGACACAGTACAAAGACAAGATTTGAGGGTTGCTGAGGGAGTTTGAGAAGCGATTTCAGGTCTTTAGCGAACTTGAGACAGAATTTGCAGTTTTTCGCTCACCATTCACAGTCAGAGCTTCTGATGTGCCCATTGACATGCAACTTGAAATCATTGATTTGCAGTGTGATGTAGAATTGAAGGACACATTTGCTTCTGTGGGCTTGGACACATTTTACAAGTATCTCCTACCAGGCTATCCTAAATTGACAGCACTGGCTGCAAAAATGTTGTCCATGTTTGGGACTACCTACCTTTGTGAGCAGGTCTTCTCAGTAATGAACATTAATAAAACAAAGCTTCGCTCAAAGCTCACACATAAGCACTTAAATGAGATTCTGAAACTGGCTGCTTCTCAGGACATGAAGCCTGATATTGATGCACTTGTGCAGGCTAAAAGATGCCAAGTTTCAGGGGCAAATACTGAGCAACACTAAATCCTATGGAATGCTGCTTTCAACATTGCACTATAAAAATAAACAGCTTTGAATATTTGCTGTTGTAATTGCTGTGAAAGTCAGTGCTAGTCAGTAACAGATTTACAACAGGAGAGTTTTGTTGAGTAAAATATTATTTCTTATGCATGCCATATATGTTATGTATGTGAGTTTTTTTTACATGAATACATTTTATTTTATATTAACAAGGAAGGGGACAAATTTACTTTATCAAATGTCTGTTTAAAACAGCTGCCACTTAAGATTTCAAGTGTGTGGAGTCACTTCATGTGTTCAGAATTGCTTCCCAGATGTGGAAAATGGATTTTAAATCATTTCTAAATTTGTATGTGTTTGATGTATTTTAACATGCAGGACAGTGTGTTTAAGTTCCACAAAACTGTGAATAAATGTTTTGCAACATTGTACAATCACTGATCAGTTTTTATGCCTAATGCACTTGAATAAATGTTAAAGTGAGTAAAAGTGTTGTTAAAATTGCACATACTTTTCTTAAAAACTCTTAGGTTGTTCATAATATATTTAGTAAAAGGGACAATTCATTTCATATAAAATTTTTTATAATTTACTTCTTCTTCTTTGCATTAATACAAAGAAAAAAAAAGTGGACTTATTGTTAGTTCTATGTAATTTTGGAATGAGTTTACTAGTCTGGCCCCCTTGAGATCCGATTAAGTTGTATGCGGCCCCAAGACCAAAGTGAGTTTGACACCCCTGGTCTATTTAGTTCTCCAAGTAGTGGCTCTGCTCCTGTTGTGTCCTGCACCTCCTGTGGTGGTGGTGTATTGTGATGCTCAGTGGGCACTGCTGCAGTCGAGGTGTAAAAGGGCCATTAAGTGGGGGACTTGTTGATGACGTGGGCATCCATTGTCATCCCCTCCACTGTAAAAAAACGGGTTTTGGATGTGCCTGCTGCTTTTCCTGGAGGGCTTTGAAGTGCTGCTCTTCTGCTTTGTGCTGCATTTTTATTAAGTTCTCCAATTTTTTTTCCTCTTCTTTGTTCACCTCATCCGGTGCATGCCTCTTTACAGGAAACTTTCTCACTCGTCATACTGGTGAGCCCACTTCTTCCCTTTTCTAGTGTTGGCACTGCAGGAATTATCCACTCTGCTCTTTCTGTGGTCTGGTGCTCTCTTGATTTGAAGAAAGATCCTCTCTGTTTTGGTCCTCTGTTAAAAAACGTATGCTCTTGTAAGCAATCGAAACAAAAAAAAACCTTCAGTAACAAATGCCGCATTCTGATATTTATTACATAATAATAATCATAATAATAATAATAATACATGAAATTAAGTCATAATAGACAAATATAATTACCACTTTGGTTGGGCTCCTGATCAGACGACAGTGGGCTTGAATGGCGTCGAGGTGCTCATAATATGCCCCACACCACATTTTGGTGACTTGCTGTTTGGTTTGTTACCGACTGAGAGCGTTAGCGTACCTAAAGATTTTTGCTGTATTTTTTACATACTTGTCTGATAGGTCTTGACACTCTGTTGCTTTGGTTTGAACACTCACACATTGTGCATACGATCTCCAGGTCACGGAGGAGCTAGACTTCCCTGTGATATATGGATATGGGTGAGACAGTTTTACCAAACACCTCTTTGAACGAAGGAGGGCCAAGCCATGAAGATATATAGATAGACGCAGACACAGATACTATATATATATATATATATATATATATATATATATATATATATATATATATATATATATACAGTGAAGAAAATAAGTATTTGAACACCCTGCTATTTTGCAAGTTCTCCCACTTAGAAATCATGGAGGGGTCTGGAATTTTCATGGAAGGTGCATGTCCACTGTATGAGAGATAACCTAAAAAGAAAAATCCAGAAATCACAATCTATGATTTTTTAGCAATGTATTCGTGTGATACAGCTGAAAATAAGTATTTGAACACCTGTCTATCAGCTAGAATTCTGACCCTCAAAGACCTGTTAGTCCGCCTTTAAAAGTCCTCCTCCACTCCACTGTATTATCCTGAATCAGATGCACCTGTGTGAGGTCGTTAGCTGCATAAAGACACCTGTCCACCCCATACAATCAGTAAGACCCAAACAGTCAGCATGGCTAAGAGCAAAGAGCTGTCCAAAGACACCAGAGACAAAATAGTACAACTCCACAAGGCTGGAAAGGGCTACGGAGAAATTGCAAAGCAGCTTGGTGAAAAAAGGTCCACTGTTGGAGCAATCATTAGAAAATCCGAAAAGCTAAACATGACGGACAATCTCAATCGGAGTGGAGCCCCATGCAAGATATCACCTCGTGGGGTCTCAATGATGCTAAGAAAGGTGAGGAATCAGCCCAGGACTACACGGCAGAACATGGTCAATGACCTGAAAAGAGCTGGGACCACTGTTTCCATGGTCACTGTTGGTAATACACTAAGACGTCATGGTTTGAAATCATGCATGGCACGGAAGGTTCCCCTGCTTAAACCAGCACACGTTAAGGCCCGTCTTAAGTTTGCCAATGACCATTTGGATGATCCAGAGGAGTCATGGGAGAAAGTTTTGCAGTCAGATGAGACCAAGATTGACCTTTTTGGTCATAATTCCACTATGCGTGTTTGGAGGAAGAAGAATGATGCATACCATCCCAAGAACACCATCCCTACTGTGAAGCATGGGGGTGGTAGCATCATGCTTTGGGGATGTTTTTCTGCTCATGGGACAGGACGACTGTACTGTATTAAGGAGAGGATGACTGCAGCCATGTATTGTGAGATATTGGCCAAAAACCTCCTTCCCTCAGTCAGATCATTGAAGATGAGTCGTGGCTGGATTTTCCAACATGACAATGACCCAAAGCACACAGCCAGGAAAACCAAGGAGTGGCTTCGTAAGAAGCATATCAAGGTTCTGGAGTGGCCTAGCCAGTCTCCAGACCTAAATCCAATTGAAAATCTTTGGAGGGAGCTGAAAGTCCGTGTTACTCAGCGACAGCCCAGAAAGCTGACTGATCTAGAGAAGATCTGTGTGGAGGAGTGGGCCAAAATCCCTCCTGCAGTCTGTGCAAACCTGGTGAAGAACTACAGGAAACGTTTGACCTCTGTAATTGCAAACATAGGCTACTCTACCAAATATTAATGTTGGTGTTCAAATACTTATTTTCAGCTGTATCACACGAATAAATTGTTAAAAAATCATAGATTGTGATTTCTGGATTTTTCTTTTTAGGTTATCTCTCATACAGTGGACATGCACCTTCCATGAAAATTCCAGACCCCTCCATGATTTCTAAGTGGGAGAACTTGCAAAATAGCAGGGTGTTCAAATACTTATTTTCTTCACTGTATATATATATATATATATATATATATATATATATATATACATGGAGAGAACAGAGCGATCGTGCCTTCAACAGACAGGACACAGGAGGGGGACATGAGGAGGACTAAGGGACAAGGTTCTGTCACTTTAAGGCTTCAACTCTCACCTTAAACCATTTTATTATGAAGAAAATGTAGCATTCAAACCTCACTTTTGGCCAAACACAAGTTTCCAGTTTAAACTAAAAGAAAAAGAAAACAACTCTTTTAACTCTGTTAGTGCTAGTTAACGCTGTTAACTATAAGCTCTGCTAGTGTGAAGTACTTCTGTAAACAAGAAAATATAAAACGGTTGTACACAATGTACACCTGTAGCTGTGGCTACAATAGTAGCTTACCACCACTGTGTGTGGAGTGAAAGAATAATGTACATCAATGTAAAGTGCTTTGAGTGTCTATGAAAAGTGCTATGTAAAATCCAATGCATTATTACTATTATCCAGAGTCCTTCCCTGAATCATCTCCCCCATTCTTCTCTGCCTATAAACCATGCAGAAATCACATACATAAAATATAACAAATTCAATATTTACACAGATCTTATAGATGTATCTGCAACAACAGCATTCACACATAAATACATGCACCGCCTAAATGCAACATGCACCTAAATACATATATTTACAGTACTACAACTGTACAATTCCATGTGTGTAGCTCTACATAGTGACAACAATAAAGGGGATCTTTCACCCCAATTTATCCAATGAGTGATACTGTAGGAGCACGAAAGGTGAACCCCAATCTGTTGTGGTTTATTCCACACTAAACAAGACTTACTATAATTTCTTAATGAGAAAGTCCAACATGATTATCATTAAGTATTTACTATTTATTCTAATACAGCTTAGCAATTTCCTGGCAGCAGCGTTCCTATGATGAATGGCCCCTAAACAGATCCCTGTGGAGTACAATAGTGCTCATTTTGTCATACCTAAAGATTATTTCTGTATTTTTACATGTTTTCTGACACGCTTTGGTTTGAACACATTGTGCAAATGATTTTAAGGTCACGGAGGAGCTAGACTTCCCTGTGATATATGGATGTGGCTGAGACACAGTTTTACCAGACACCTCTTTGAATGAAGGAGGGCCAAGCCATGAAGATATACAGATAGACGCAGACACAGATATATATATATATAGATACACAGAGAGATCAGAGATAACCTGCCTGCAACAGACAGGACACAGGAGGAGAACTATCCAGGGGACATGAGGAGGGCTAAGGGACAGACAGAAGAGAAGGAGACAGCAGTTAAAGTTCTGGTATGGACATTGAGACCAGGGAAGTTTGGACACAGGCTCAGCTCAAAGCCAAGATTTGCTGCTCTTGGCTTATGAAAGACAAGGCAGACCTTGGCTGTGAAATATGTAAAAAAAAATAAAAAATGTGAGTATACAAAGTTCTCCATGGCTGTTTCGGACAAATAGAAAAGGTAAACACATGTTTTATTTTCATTTTCTGCTGTGCTGCTGATTCATTAGAGGAGTTGTGGCCTTATGGGTGTAAAAGTATGTAAATATTTTTTTCCGTGACCTGATTATTTACAAATTATGCATTCTGTGACTGTAGCTAGAATAAACCTCATTGTAACAGTACTAGTCTTGTCATCTGTCCTCGGAGCTGTTCAATTAAAGGATCCTGGAAGAAGGTAGAGAAAAACCTTACTGTACTACAGCAAAGGAATGGCTCTGGTCATTTGCTTTAATCGATTCCTACCCAGTTTATTATCTTCCCCGGCACTGGGTCTCGTACCCGGCTGAGCAAAAAGTCGATAGGGATTTTGGGTTCATGACCAACCATTAAAAAATAGGGGATACTCTCCTGTGGTTTGAGGAGCTGTTATAGCAGAGCTGTACTTGTGGAAGGAAGGAGGCCTAGTCCCATTTCCACAATAATGGCAATGTGTGCAAAAGGTTGTGGAGGGTTCGATTGAACCGCTCACACTGCCCATTGCCCGCAGGATGATATGGAGTGGTACTGGATTGTGTTGCCTACAAGAACAGAGCTGGAAGATTAACAAGCTTTTAAAGCATTGGCCCTGGTCTGAATGGATTAGACTCAGGACCCCAGGAATGGTTCACTTTTATAGACATTTCTACCACTGAAAGAAAAAACTTGAATTAAAAAAAATAGTCTTGTGCATTTTCTTATTAAACCATTTTCAGGTTTATGTTCAACTCTTTTCACCTGAGAGCTTTTGTGAAGCATTCTTTACACATCAGCCAAATGTAGAAATACAAATAAACTTTCAATTGCATCTTAGTGTGACATCTGAATTAATGTTCTTTTAACAAAATTAGTAATTTCACACCTCAATACACAGATCTGACTGAGGCAGAACTGTGTGTGTTTGAGCATGAATGTGAGTGTCATTATATTTCACGGTTAAACGTTGAGGTGCAAACAGCTCCTGGCAGGAAAAAAGCTTCACACCATAACCAGCAAGTTGAGCAGAGCTAAAGATGTATTACTGTAGACAAGATAGCGCTTTGATGAGCTGTCGGAGAAAAGTCACTGTTCAGATTAAACGTGATCCCATTCTCTCTAAAAAGAAAAAAAACCTAAATATAATGAAATATTTAGTTTTGTCAACAATCATATTGATCATCTCTTTAGGGGAAATAATGATGGTATTCTTTTGGCCAAACAAAATGCACATACGTTCCCTGTGTAGTTGGGATGTTCAAACAAAAATGGAAAAATGAAATAAACAAAGACTCAAAGGAAAGAAAGGACAAAGAAGAAATCTGAGTTGAAAGAAAGAGGAGATGTAGGAGAGGAAGAAGTTGTTATAATTTGCCTGTCAGACGTAATTACGCCCAAACGAGTGACACACACACACACACACACACACACACACACACACGGTTTTAATTCCAGAATCTCATTTCAGATCTGATTAATTACTCTCTCACGCTTGACAAAGAAAATCACGGCACAGTGAAGGCAAAACTGAAGGGATTAACCAGCACACACACACACGCACACACACACACACACACACACACACACACACACACACACACACACACACACACACACACACACACACACACACACACACACACACACACACACACACACACGTGAATTATTCATTTAGTTTTGCCAGTGTCTGTTTTTGATATAAAGCAGAAATGCAGTAACACAATAAGCAAATGCGAGTGTTAGAGCAAACATCTATCTTAAATGGCTAAGTTTATGTCCACAGTGAGACAGAAAACAAAAAAAGAAAAAAGAAGATGCACATTTGGAGAAGCTGACAGCCACAAACAAAAACTCTAACAAATGCTGATTAACTTAAATGTGGATAGCACAAAACCAACCACAATGTATATTATTTTATTCCACTGTGAATTGAAAGAAAGCAGCAAAGCTGTTTCAGTGCTTTCCCTCAGTAAATTATGGATGATGTTTATTACTGTAATGACATGTTTTCTTTGGAAAAATTATTATCACCTTTGGTAAGAAGTGAACCATGGTTTATCAAAAAGGTTCTGTCACTTTAAGGCTTCAATACTCACCCTAAACCATTTTATTATGAAGAAAATGTAGCATTCAAACCTCACTTTAGTGCAAAAAGAAGTTTCCAGTTTAAACTAAAGAAAACAGCTCTTTTACCTCTGTTAGTGCTAGTTAACGCTGTTAGCACTAGTTAGCTCTGCTAGCATGAAGTAGCTCTGTAAACCAGAAAATATAAAACAGTTGTGATTAATCACAATGTACTACACTTGTAGCTGTGGCTACAATAGTAGCTTACCACCACTGTGTGTGGACAAAAAGAATAATGTACATCAATGTAAAGTGCTTTGAGTGTCTATGAAAAGTGCTATGTAAAATCCAATGCAGCATTACTATTACCCAGAGTCCTTCCCTGAATCACCTTCCCCAATCTGCTCTGCCTATAAACCATGCACAAGCCACATACATAAATATAACAAATTCAACATTCACACAGATCTTATAGATGCATCTGCAACAACAACATTCACACCTTAAATACATGCACCGCCTACATGCACGGCGCGCCTTAATACATATATTTACAGTACTACAACTGTACAATTCCATGTGTGTAGCTCTACATAGTGACAACAATAAATTCATCCAATGAGTGATACTGTAGGAGCACGAAAGGTAAACCCCAATCTGTTGTGGATTATTCCACACTAAACAAGACTTACTATAATTTCTTAATGAGAAAGTCCAACATGAATATCATTAAGTATTTACTATTTATTCTAATACAGCTTAGCAATTTCCTGGCAGCAGCGTTCCCATGATGAATGCCCCCTAAACAGATCCCTGTGGAGTACAATAGTGGTCTTATATGATATATATCATGCAACAAGGTGATCAAGTATAATATACAGGGTTTTTAGTGTAAAATCATACTTCAGAAGTCCTTTAGAGCACAATTTTAATGATTTTTTTTTTGTTTTTTCACATCTGCCTCCTCAACATAACCCCCCGCCCCAGTCTATGATCACACCCCCGGCTGCTTTCTGTGCTGGCAGCGATGAACCAACGAGGCATTTGCAGTGTAATTTAGCTCCATCAGAGCTGATTTCATACAAATTGAAATACTTGATAGGATCTATTACAGCTCTGCTAGGAACCCTTTGAATTCCTAATCAATACAATGTGATTGCCAATTCCACAGAACATTTTAAACTTTACAACCATCTTCACTAATCAATGCAAAAGATACACTTTTTAGATCAGAACGTTTCTTCAAATGTGTCTTTGCTGTAGAGCACATAGCTTGATTACTAATAACGGCAGGGTTTCCTGCTGCTGGGAGAGATTTCAGGTCTCTGCAGGCTTAACCTCAGCGAGTAGAAGTAAGGGTAAGATATTGTCTGTTACTAATCCCTAAAATATATATATATCTAAATAGCATTCATGAATATAAAGTCATACACTAGCGGCACACAAATTTTTTTAAACTGTTTCCCAAAAACCTAAAGAGCTTATTTATTAAGCCAATATAGACCTTGTAAAGGTATTTAGTGAGAATTAGAAACAACAATCATACATCATACGTACACTGACACGAAATTACTCAAATCAGTGACTTTAAAAAGCAGGGTTATAATTTAACTGTTCCGTTATTGATAATTAGCCTGAAGCATGCACCTGTCACTCTGATTTAGAAATCGATGAATCAACTTTTTTCAGAGAGGAGGAAGCTTAGCACGTGCGTTATCTGTTTACCATACAGTACATGCACGCACCAACGCAGGTACCTACGCATTTATATTAGCCACATACACACACACATTTACGTTGCACTAACCTGCAATACACTCATGCAATACATCGATTACTTTAGGGTACATGCAATAAATGTAGCACTATAGGGTAAGTGCAAAAAAAAATATTTATTTTTAGGACAGTACACTGTAGCACTATATACATTATTTTAAGGAAAAATTACATGATGAAATGTGTTTATCTATAATATAAAACTAATGAATTGTACATTTTAAATTATTGATTGGTTTTATAAGGCCTGCACTACAAAGCTAGATAATTGTAACCTGGATTCAACTTTGTTAGTGGGCTTCACCCAACCAAACATAATCCGTCAGAGAGAAGCTGTACTACGAATCTCGATATCAACACGCTAAGTTAAACGAGTTGATATCGAGATGCTTTGCTGTGCAACCGTTGTAACTCCGCGATGGAGTACATGAACGCGCACTGAGTTCAGTCGAGCAGCCAATAGTAATGCCCAAAACAGCTCATGGAACACTCTGTTTGTAGAAAGATCTCTGATCTGATTGGCTGAAACCCTGTATTTCTGAAGCTCATTTACAGGGTCAAGAGAAGGAGAAGAGATTCACTGTCCACTCAGAACACTTTGATTTAAAATATGCTGAAAGGTCATTATGGATTTTTGACCAAATGATGCCAAAAAAAAAACACACATTTCTACAGGCACAAATCTGTTTTGCTACAGACATCTCGCAAAATGTGTTGCAAAACTCAAGCAACCCAGATTTACGCGAGAAAAGTAGTTTGTGTTTCTGTAGCGGCAGATTTGAGAAGTTGTAACTGGAGAGTTGTGGTTGTAAACGATATTTGACGCAAGTATTTTGCTGCTCCCTGTACACAGGACCCAAGGTGCCATCACACATGAATTGATTACGTTCTTCACCAATCTGCTTAACTCCAATGCCATATTCACCGTCAAACTTCCTAGCTGCACAAAACGACGTAACGTTACTGGTATCTCACCAGTCGGTCAAACTCCTGAAGTTTGCAGACGACACGACCATCATCGGTCTCATCGCTGATGGAGACGAGTCCGACTACAGGTGGGAGACAGACCGGCTGGTGTCCTGGTGCAGCCAGAACAACCTGGAGCTCAATGCTTTAAAGACAGTGGAGATGATAGCAGACTTCAGGAAGAACCCAGCCCCCCTCACCCCCCTCACCCTGGGAGACTCTACAGTGAGCTCTGTGGAGTACTTCTGCTTCCTGGGGACCATCATCACTCAGGACCTCAAGTGGGAGCTGAACATCAGCTCCCTTATCAAAAAAAGCTCAGCAGAGGATGTACTTTCTGCGGCAGCTGAAGAAGTTCAGTCTGCCAACAAAGATGATGGTGAACTTCTACAGCTCCATCATCCAGTCCATCCTCTGCTCCTCCATCACCATTTGGTACGCTGCAGCTACGGCCAAGGACAAGGCCAGACTGCAGCGTATCATCCACTCTGCAGAGAAGGTCATCGGCTGCAATCTGCCCTCCCTCTAGGACCTGTACGCCTCCAGGATTTTGAGGCGTGCAGGAAAGATTGTGGCCGACCCCTCCCACCCCGGTCATAAACTGTTTCAATCTCTCCCTTCTGGTAGGAGGTTTCGGTCCATCAGGACCAGAACCTCCAGACACAAAAACAGCTTCTTTCCCTCTGCCACCATCCACATGAACACACCCCAAGTCACCCACTGAACCCCCCCCCCCCCCCCCCCCCCCCCCCCCACCCGATCACCACCTCCACCAGCTTGATATCTGCTGCACTGTATATATATATTTATTTATTTATATTTATCCTATTTATCCTTTATTCTCTATCTATTCTTTATTTATCCCTCATCCTTTATATTTATCATTATTATTATTATTATTGTTGCTGGGTTGTTCGTTGTTCTTTGTTGTTTTGTTTTTATTTCTTTTATTTCTTTTTGTTGCTTGTTTTTGTGCACCAACCACCAAGTCAAATTCCTTGTACTGTCCTTAAAACTGTACATGGCAAATAAAACATTTCTGATTTCTGATTTCTGATTTCTGATTTCAGGTACTTAACAAACCTCTTAACTTGCAGAAAAACATACTTTAAACTTGTACTTGTTCAAAAAAAGTAGAAGGAAAAACACTGACAAACAAAACAACATTATTTTGAGCTGCTTTCCTTTCCTGAGTGTTACATTCTAATGTGTCCCTGTGCAACAGGTGCAGGTAAGGTCACTTCACACGTGTTCCTCAACATAAATAAATCCATGAAATCAAATCTCTTAAACTCCAGATTCCCAAAGTGGGGTATGCACATTCTCATAGGGGGTACTAGTACCAATGCTAGGTTAATGCTAAGCTAATGCTAGCTAATTATAACATTAGGTATGTGCTTGGCTAATGCTATATTGATGCTAATGCTAGACCAGGGGTCTGCAACCTACGGCTCTGGAGCCTCATGTGGCTCTTTGACTGTTTTGCAATGGCTCCCTATAGCTTTAAAAAAAAACTATTGAAATAAAGAGTTAATTTTTTTTTTTTTTTTTTTTTTACAGATGCTATTAATGATTACTGACAAATAAAATCAAGATATAACAATTTGTTAACCTAAAATAAATCACGTTGTGCAGTGACTCAGCACCTTCCTACTTCACCTTCTGCAGCATCTACAGACCATCAACTTTCCTTACACCTGTGGCTAACCTTAAGTTTTTAATCCCTGTAAGATAACTAAACCAACAAAAACACTATTCTGGAAGAAATTAGAGATTTTAATTGTGTGGGAACAGATTCATTTAACCACCAATGTGCAGGTTAAATATGCATGTTTTATGTGTGGCAAGAAATGAGAAATTAGCATGTGTTGACCAACATGATCATGTGTTATCAAATTCAAGTTACTTTTTGTAGCCCTTTAAATACATTAACAACAACTTTATATAACATTGTGTTCATGTAAACTTAGATGCATAAGAATTTGAAAATGCAAAATATTCTTATTTCTTGATGTCTATTTATTTTATTTTATCTTAAACTGTTTTTAAGTTGCCATTTATATGATCAAATTCAATCAAACATTATTCTCTATAATTTTAACTCTATAGAATAAAATACACTGTATTGTCTTCATTGAGAAGGTATTTTTTTCGGCTCCGTGAGGACTTTAATCAAGGTGAGATGAGGCAAAATGGCTCCTTTGAAACTAAAGGTTGCAGACCCCTGTGCTAGACTAATGTTATATTAATGCTAATGCTAGCAAATGTTAATGTCTATGCTAGGCTAATTCTATTAATGCTAGCTAATGCTAATGCTGTGTTCATCAACACGGGCCAGCACCTGCATCCTCACTTGTATTTTCTTCAGGAAATGCAAATATTCTAGTTATATATGATTCTTCAGCAGGATAGGCAAAATTCAAACAATTTTCCCTGTGAAGCAATATTTGTATGGGATTAGTTTTTACCTAAAGACCACATGTAATAAATAAATGATCCCCCAACGTCTGCTTTTCATGTGGCAAATTCGCACGGGATAACCTAAGCCTGAGATTATGCTGAAATTTATGGACATCTCCCGGATATGCTGCCTAAACCAAATTAAAAAATATAAAAAATTGATTTTTTTTTTGTTTTTATTAATTTAAAACTAGAAACAGAAAAACAAAAAACAAACAAGCAGCGTTTTTCTGTTTTAAAATGAGATCTGGTTCTGTTTGTGTGATATTTGGATATTTACGAGGAAACTAAGACGAGAGCGTCATGTTTTAATCTCACCACACACAACGACCGACAGATGAACTTTTACTCTGCTGCGTTTGATAAAAGATTATCTTGTATCATGTTGTCCACCTCGCACCGATGGCAGAGGTGTAATTTTAGTGTCAATGACGTTTCATGAAAGAGTTATTGAATGCTGGAAGTCCGAATTTGTGAATATCTGACAACTTTACCGGACAGTGTTACGGTCCAAATAGTATCCAGATAAACTGGTGACTGGGCAGACTTTTGCTCCCGGTCCAGACATAAAAAGAAGCAACGCATAAGTCACATTACTGGTGAATTTAAATTTTATTTTTTTATTTTTTTATTCAGTTCATTTCCGACATGGTTGCATTCACAGAAATTCATTTGACATTCAGAGCAAAATCACATCATTGTTTTTTTTTTTTTTTTTTTTTTGTCCTTTTGCATGCCGGAAAGGGCGACGGAAAAAAGCATTATGCTTATCCAGATCCGTCCCCTAATTTGAACACAGATAATTTTACATCAAACCTCGTTTCATCCTTTTTTTTATTTATTTATTTTTTGTCCTTTTTTATGTGATGTATTCTCGTCTGCAGTCATTGTTCCTGTTGTTACTCCTCTTCACTTTATGAACATAAATAAATCAAAACACAAATGTACATGTACATGGATTCAGATCCCGCCCATTTCTGTCCAAATCACAGAGATGCCTATTCGCATTGGATTAGTATTATCACAGGATCTCGGAGTTCAACAAAATATAGTAGGTAATTTGCGGGGGAATTTTTACTTTACAAATTATTGACATGGCCTATTTGTATGGGATTAACATCACAGACAATCTCCCCAATTATTACAAATTACAGTGGTCCCCAGTGGTAAAACTAATTCTATGCGAATAGGGCTTAAGGCTACATTGTATCTGACATTATATTATTATGTTTTTGTAAGTGTGCAGGAGTTGGGGGTACATGGCGTCAGGTTAAATGTCTAAAGAGGTACAGGACTGTGAAATGTTTGGGAACCACTGAACAATATGTGTGAACAAACTTTATTATGAACAAAATTATCACAACATTATTATATTTATGGCAGTTAAATAATAATAATGCAATAAACATGTAAATAATAATATAAATAATAAAAAAAAATTCCCATCATTTGTGACTTGAAATTTATTTCATGTGTGTGGCTTTTTTATACACAAGGTCACATCACATACTACAAGCTCTCACATTTTGCAACATATCTACCTTCATAGAATACCAGCAAGACAAAGCAGCTGATGAGTGATTTCCCGTAGGAATACTCCACATTTCACTCCTGTGAACAACCAGGGTTTGGACATTGAGGTAGTAGAGAACTACAAATTCATCTCAATAATAAACTGGACTGGACTGATAATACCAACGCCCTGTACAAGAAGGGCCAGTGTCGCCTCCACCTGCTGAAGAGACTGAGGTCCTTTGGAATGTGCAGGGCTCTCCTCGGGACCTTCTATGTAGCTTCTGCTATCTTATACGCTGTTGCCTGCTGGAGAGGAGAGAGCACAGATAGGGACTGGAAGAGACTCAATAAACTGATTAGGAGAGCGAGCTCTGTTCTGGCCCATCCACTGGACTCTATAGAGGAGGAGGGTGAGAGGAGGATGTTAGCCAAGCTGACATCCATCATGGACAACACCTCTCAACCATCAGACTGTGAAGGGTCTGAGCAGCTCTTTCAGCAGCAAACTCAGGCACCCACGGTGTAAGAATTAGCATAGCCTGAAGTGTTTTGATTTAGTTTTTTCTCTCATCTGTAAATAATAATGTTTCCTCCACAGCCTTATGTGCAAAATTACTCATCCTCATTGTAAAACCCCACTTTATATATATATATATATATATATATATATATATATATATATATATATATATTATTTTTCTGTACTGTTATCTTGACCAATATTTATTTATTTATTACATTTTTGTGTTTGCATTTAGCTTTCTTGTTTGCTTGCTCTTTGTGTCTTTGGCTGCTGTAACATGTACATTTTCCCATTGTTGGAGAAACATAAAGGATAATCTAATCTAATCTAATCTAATCTAATCTAATCTAATCTATATACAAACAGGCACTGTCAAATCCTTCAGTGCAACACATAGGGATACATGAGCAATCTTGCAGTTAGGTTTCAACATCACAGGTCTGGTAAATGAGTTTGTCACTATACTAGGGATCCAACCATCTCCCCATAGAGGTGTCACAACCTGACCCCCCACAACTGACCTTGGCACTGTGTGTGGGTTACTCATCTACACAATGACTGTGCTGCCAGCTGCGAGGGATCGGTGGCTAGGTAATCCACCCTAGAACAAGTGGTTTTCATTTGCTAAAGAGTGACTGAATGTTTTAGTTTCACACTTCTCTTAAGACATCCATCACCATTCCAGGTCTTCACAACAACCAGCCCCTGCATAAGTTTCTTCTCTGCAGCAGAAGTCTCACCAAAGAAGCCAGAAGTTCCTGGAAGGTTTCATTACTCGAATGAGATGTTTATCCATTTCATTCACATGACCTTCCAACAGTTAAACAAAGGGACAAAAGTTTTACACTCCTGGACCTTTTTCTGGTGTTCCAAAACATCAGTCGGGCTTGTTGTAGATACATCAATCCTCCATTCAATGTAACTGAACATGCAGAAATTGAACAGAGACTCTGTGTGTTCTGAATTATTACAGATGGGTCACCAGTGGACACTTGTGCACACCCACAATCACGGTTGCCTGGCATGTGGTGGCCTGATGACCAGCTCCACAACAACAGAAAAACAAAAAAAAAATGTCATATTTATAACTACCACTGATGACAAGTGGTTCTGACTGTGCAGGGTCTGAGCTGCTCTTTCAGCAGCAGACTCATGCACCCACGGAGTAAGAAGTAGCACTACCGCAGGTCATTCCTCCCATCTGTCATAAAAATGTATAACATTAGCATAGCCTGAAGTTTCCTCCACAGCCTTACTATGTGCAATGTTACTCATCCTCATTGTAAAACCCCACTAACCGCTTATATATATATATATATATATAATCCACCAATTAATAAATCGATTCATATTCCTATGATCCAACTACATTGATCTGCGCTCGGCAAGTTGGCCTTTGTGAGTGCTCATATCTGTCTAAAATTGTTTTAAAAGGTAATCAATCGATTGTATCGATGCAAGGAAATAATGCATTGGATTTAGGCATGGCAGACTTCGTATGGATGTGTTTTAAAAGCGCTTTTAATGATAAAGACGTAACTGCTGACACTTTGGCTTTTGCCCAGATGGAGATGTTCTAAAGGAGTCGCTCGCTGTGTCGACAGTCGACCGCCTCGTCCTTCTGGCAGAGTTCACTGCAGGAGCAGCAGCAGTGGGAACATTTGCTCTGCAGAAGCCAGATCCTGGTTGCACTTCATTTTTGATATTATTATTGTATTATTTTTATATTGAAAAAAACAAGCAGAAGAGTCAGATAAACCTGAAGTGTATTTTTATTATAAAATGAGAGCAGAAAAGGTTTACGTCCTGTTAATATAAACTGAAGTGTTGGTTGGACTTTATTCAAATAAAATGTGAATACATTTGCCACTAAATGTTATTTACTTGTTTGTTCATGTCTATAATTCAGTCATCACTTACAAGAAACAACTGGAATCTAGGAAACCTCACCTGCACTGTCCAG
This sequence comes from Gouania willdenowi, assembly GCF_900634775.1. Lineage (NCBI taxonomy): Eukaryota > Metazoa > Chordata > Actinopteri > Blenniiformes > Gobiesocidae > Gouania > Gouania willdenowi. The sequence continues at coordinate 10,300,315 of NC_041055.1, read as the reverse complement.
TATCAATGTACTAATGTCAGTTATGCTGGTTGAATTTTTGTGTTGGCTAAAAAGTTAAAATCAATTTCAAGTCACTAAATCGTTTTGGGTGACCGATATCATTCTTGAATGGAATCGGCAAAAAAAGAATTAAGATTCAAATCGAATTGTTAAAATGAATCATTACACTCCTAGTAACAAGCCTTCCAAAAGCGAGATAGCATGCTCTAGAGAGTTTATGTCGGCCTTTTTAATTGTTGAAGATTGTGATGTCTGGACAAAATTGTGCAAGGTTCCCTCTGAACGGAAAAGTTGCACGACTTTAGTTGGGTAAGAGGACAGAACATTATGGGCCGGATTCAAATATTGTTTAATGTAAATCATGTTTTTTTCAGGGACATAGTACCATTCTAAAGCATACTCAAACAACTATGCTACCCAAAATTGTTAGAAAATGCAGCAAATGTTAAAAAAAGAACTTAAAAGAAATTTCACTCCGTAGCAACACTGTTCATGATGCTTCGATTTTGCCTCTGTCTCCTCCTCGCCTCTCTGACATGCCCATGAACACTCCCCCTTCGGTACATCATCCCAACAATATCCAACATGGATGCTGTTTACTTACGTTTTTCTGTGCGCTGTATTTGACTGCTTACTACATTTTTACATCTCTACAATACATTAGAGTGGTTTCTTAAAAAAAGTATTTAAAATGAATAAATGAAAAGCTAAATCTGCAGAGGCGGGTGATGTGGGCTGTACTAAGGAAGAGAACATAGGAGGGGGGAGGGGGCTCGTCCCCAGGCGGAACTTCGTCCCCTCGAGCAAAACAGCAGGTAAATGGCTGCTGGCAGGAGATTTAAAGATTACTCAAAAATACATGAATCACTCTGAGCAACACTGGAGGTATGTTTTTCAGGAATGAATGACACGCTAACATGATATAAAGCTTTAAAAATGATAAAATGATTATTTTCGTATACTAGAAAGGTTAACTGGAGCTTTTTTCATCTCTGCTGTATTTTGTGTCAACATTTACTGCAGCGATGATCTCTGTGTATGAATTCGCACCTGAATGTGGGTCGTACTATTTTCGATGCAGAAACAGTCACAGCAAACAGTTCCAGTTTTGATGCATTGCATTACGCCCACTGCATTCATTTATTTGCATTTCCCCCTCCCATTTATTGCACCCCATAATGTAACCTGCCTATATTAGATATTCATCAGAGAGAATCTCGCTAAATCGATTGTGGGTGTATTTTGACGGGCTCAACATGTGCAGTCCTAATTCCCTGGGGTTCGTACCCCTTATTAGCGCGTATAGTGACGTTTGCACACGTTTTAATAACCCTAAACCTTTAATGAATCCACCCTTATGATGCATATACTTAAAAACTGCTGCCCGTTGCTGTTCTTCACTGATTACTGCTTTGAGTAATCATTGACAGTGTTTCTGCTAGTGCAGGGGTCTGCAACCTTTAGTTTCAAAGGAGCCATTTTGCCTCATCTCACCTTGATTAAAGTCCTCACGGAGCCGAAAAAAATACCTTCTCAATGAAGACAATACAGTGTATTATATTCTATAGAGTTAAAATTATAGAGAATAATGTTTGATTGAATTTGATCATATAAATGGCAACTTAAAAACAGTTTAAGATAAAATAAAAATAAATAGACATCAAGAAATAAGAATATTTTGCATTTTCAAATTCTTATGCATCTAAGTTTACATGAACACAATGTTATATAAAGTTGTTGTTAATGTATTTAAAGGGCTACAAAAAGTAACTTGAATTTGATAACACATGATCATGTTGGTCAACACATGCTAAGTTCTCATTTCTTGCCACACATAAAACATGCATATTTAACCTGCACATTGGTGGTTCAATGAATCTGTTCCCACACAATTAAAATCTCTAATTTCTTCCAGAACAGTGTTTTTGTTGGTTTAGTTTTCTTACCAGGGATTAAAAACTTAAGGTTAGCCACAGGTGCAGGAAAGTTGATGGTCTGTAGATGTTGTAGGAGGTGAAGTAGGAAGGTGCTGAGTCACTGCACAACGTGATTTATTTTAGGTTAACAAATTGTTAAATCTTGATTTTATTTGTCAGTAATCATTAATAGCATCTGTAAAAAAAAAAAAAAAAAAAAAAAATTAACTCTTTATTTCAATAGTTTTTTTTAAAGCTATAGGGAGCCATTGCAAAACAGTCAAAGTGCCACATGAGGCTCCAGAGCCGTAGGTTGCAGACCTCTGTGCTAGTGGAACACTGGTTCAATTCTGCGGAGGCGGATACCCATAAGTTGTCACCTCTGGATTTTCCTGGTGTCCAGGCAACATACAATCCACACGTATATATATATATATATATATATATATATATATATATATATATATATATATATCAAGAGAAGACAAAGGAGCAGTTTACATTTTTGATAATACTAAAGATTGTTCTTTCAGTTTTATTTTTTTTATAGACTCTTTTAAGTTCCTTTACGTAACAAAATGTGCTTTTTTATTCTTGGTGTGTTCTAGTTTAGTTAGTGTTATTTGACTGTTCAAATATATAAGGTAATGAGGTCAGATGTGTTTCAGTCCAACATATTTGCAAAACAATCATGAAATTGGTTGTAAACAGCTACGGGGACCCTAGACAAATTATGCATATTGGTGACATCAGCAGGTAAGAAGCGTATACACCCCAACAAACCCCCCAACCACCAAAGTGCTGAAGGGCAGAAGAACAGAAAAGCAGAAGCTCTACAAGTGTTCAAGCTAAATGTCCTCCGGTCTCCAGCAGCAAGCTGACAGACTTCCACTGACAGGTCTCAGAGCTGGAAGAGCTCAACTCACATCATTGATGGAACTGAGTGCATGGAAAGCTATAGCCACAGGCTAAAGTACTAATGTATGAGCAGGGTCTTTTTTATTTCCTTCCACCTGTCTCATTGTTGTTGATTTTGTTATCAGTCAATGTTTTTTCTTCAGTGAATAACTTTGACTTATAAATTAAAGTACAGTCAGTTCAAAAAAGTTCCATAGATGAGTTGGAAGTAATGTGTTTCACTTTGCCTTTTAGTCAGTGACGTGCTGTGAGGGTAGGCAAGGTAGGCAGTGCCTACCCAAGGGTGAATTGATATTTTTATTCTTTTTTTTAATTATAATAAAATTATAAATTATTTGTTTTTCAATTTCCGATTTCCGCATTTTGTGCGTTTCATAGACCAAATTACTAAACAGCGCTATTTCCTGGAATGGCTGCCGTCTCACTCCGCTGTAAGACAGGAGGAGGCCACGCCCCCTCCCAAAAGCACACAGCTGCTCTGCCTCTGTTCCCATAGCATGTTTTTATGTTTGCGCATGTGCAGTCAGTTCCCCAAGATGAAAACCATTTACGCAAAAAGGTTACTCTCTACGCTGCCTTTGGACGTAACCGCGCTATGCTAAATGCTATGCGTAAGTTCACAGTGCATTAGTGAATTGATCCCATGTGACCGCTGCTGGTACATTCTCTCTCGCTCTAGTGAGTGGGCGGGATAACACTACAGTCATGATGACAGCACTAGAGACGATAGAGAAACTTTTTTTTTGAGGAAAAACGACTGCTGTTAAAAGATGGAGACCAACACCTGAGCTACCGGACCTTCAGCAAAGGTAAGGTCAGAAAATGTTTCATACTTTTCACAGTGAATGGTACAAAAGGAAGGATTGGCTTTGTGGATGCGTCTCACTGAGGCTGTTCTGAGTTGTTGTCATTTTCTCTGCGTTTCTGTGTTTCCAACACAAACAACGGATGTGCTGCCGTGTCATCAGATATATGTTGTTGGGAGAGTATGGAGGGTATATTAAATTATTATTTATGTTTCTTCAATGGTGTTTTATGATGTTGATTTTGTTAGATGGCTAAATACTTGTTCATGTGGATCTTGTTGGGTTTTTTCTTTCTTATTATGAATTTTATATTTTGATAGGTGCATTGAGATGACTTTGTTGTAAATTGCTTTATACAAATAAAGTGAAATAAATTGATTTAACACTTGCCAGCAGAAACATATGAAATTGTCATTGGTGGTCTAGATTTGCAACGTGCCTACCCAACCCTAGTGCTCACGGCACGTCGCTGGTTTTAGTGATAATTTTGTTTGTGCTAATCCATTTATTTCTGTTTCCTGATCAATACCCACCTTTTTAAGAGTTGAAGAGTTGATTGAACTGCAGGAAAACCTGCTCAGATTAACCAGTGCTGCTGTTTAATGAGCTCTACATGTGAGACACGTCCTTTGTTACCAGTCAGAACATTTACATGTTTCTTTGCTTCAACTTCTGCATGATTTAAAGGGTTGATGACACAATCATTCAAATGTGTTTTAGTTTTTTCATATCTTTTGCCAGTTCCATCTTCTAATGTAGAAACAATTGAAACACCACACGTACAAACATACTCACAAACACTAAATATTACTGCAGCTTGTTGGTAACACTTCTTTTGTTGGTTGCTTGGTGATGAGGACTTGTTTATAGCCATTTACACATGTAAGAAAAAAAGAGATTTCATGTGAAGGGGTTTCCAACAGGTTTTCACACTGTGTATCCTTTCACGCAAGAGTCTTTTTTCCTTGCATTTGACTTCCTTGCTGTGACAGGTGATTGGCGTCATTCGGAATCTTTTCTGACTTTCCCAAAATACAAAATATAAATGTTCCTTAGAACATAACAATAATGTCTAGTTAACTAATATCTGGTTTCTAATAGCAAACTAAAACTATTCCCTTTAATTTACTTTCCTCTTGTAGATGTGGCCCGCTTGTTAAAAATGTCTTTTTTTCTACGTTCCAAGGAAGCCATAAAAGATTCCATTACATTTTGGAGAGGATCCAGACTTTTTTAGTGATTCTGGTTCAGTTTTAAAAAAAAAAATCTTTATCTCACATCATTGACAAATTTTCAAAAACTCATGACACTGGTTGAAATTGACTGATCTTTAAACAGATTTATTCAGCTATATGTTCCTCAATTATCCCACAGGATCGGACGAGATTACCATCTCATCCGGATCAGATCTGGATTGAACGTTTTATCACATGTTTTTGAAATCATTGTGGTGTCCACACATTTGGACCTTATTATAATCAGGGATTCACTGAAAGAATTGACCTGTAAAATACAATATTATTGTGTTGCCTTCTTCTAAATATTAGAACTCAATAGAAGCATTCAAAGGTCTTAATGATGAAGCTCCAATACATCTCTATGACCTGTTATTGCCCTACGGATCATGCAGAATATCATGGTTTATTAGATGTTTACCATGTGTCTAAAATGAAATTGTTCAGCTCACAGGCTCAGTTTCAACACTGGTTTCCCACACTCTCTCCACTTTTAAAGCTAAATTTAAGACCAACTTATTTGAGAAAGCATATTGTTAGGAATGGTTCAGGAGACATTGACACATTTTATAGTATTGCTGCTTTAGGTTTAGGCAGTTCTAGATACTTTTTTTGGTTGGTGAGGAGTTCTTAATCTTTATTCCACATTAATTGAAAGTACTTTTTGATAGCTTAGTTTTTCACCATCTCTCACAATCGGTGCTTTCTACCTTCTCATGTGGTCAATCGTGAATAAAACCCCATTCATCCTGTCATAAGCAGGATCAAAGAGATTTTTTTTCTATAATGAGGATCTATTGTTGCCTCATCGATCAGCCACTGGACCAGATCCCTGAGGTCATTTCAGGATTATCTGAAGAGATTCAGACTGTTTTTGAGCCACAGAAGGACATGACTGAGAGCACTGACGAGAAGTCTCTGAATACTTGAGGACTTTTTAAAAACTCGTCTTTTACACTCACTCCCAGACTTAGGGATGCATGAAAACACACTGCTCTTTATGTTCATCTGCTTTTGATGTTAGCATAAAAGGGGAAGCACAGTTCTGGGTCTCATTATTAAATAATGCTGTGCATCATGATGGCTGATAAAGTCGCAGGAAAACCCTGATGTGTAAAAAAGTTCCCAAATGCATTCCTAAATCTAACATGAAAGAAGTTTGCAGTCTATTTTATCATCAAGAGGAGAAAAGCAGATGGAAATCTAATGATAATTTAGATACAGAGACAACAGAATCAGAGAGATTTAAGTTCCTTAGAGCAAATATTTTTATGAACGTTTATCTTTTTAAAAAATATACGTCATTGGTTTGTGGATGGTAAACAATGGCAGAGGAGGAAGGTGGTGAGTGGCTTAGATATCGTACAAAGGAAAATTGTATATATATATATATATATATACCATGGGACGTGTGTGTGTGTGTGTGTGTGTGTGTGTGTGTGTGTGTGTGTTTAGTTGATTGCACTGTAAAAACTGTTACTTAGAAGCAACTTGTCAAAATGGAGGCAACATTTTCCAATCTTTTTCTATTTTTTTTATTTTGTGGGTAAAACCTATTATGCTTGAGTTGGCCTGATAGATCATAACAAAAGTTTGACACATTTAAAAGGTGACAGCTAATGAGTGACACCAGGCCTGACAAAATAAAAAAGTATTATTATGTAAAAATTAAAGCGAAGAACTTGAGTTACTTTATCCTAATATTTGGCAATTCTTCTTTTTAACACTTTAAGTTGTGCTTACATAAAAACTACTTATTAATACATTTTAATTAACCTTAGACATAGCAGGTTTCTGTATGCTTTTATTTCTGGTTTCCCTATATACTGTACACAGTACAAGACAGCTTTAATATGTAGGGTTTAGATATTCTTTAGACAGTTAGCAAGATGAATAAACCCTAGAGATAAATATCTTCAGGTCATCACATGACCTATTTTCTCAGCCAAAGTCCGATTGCTGATAAATTCAGCCCCGACACTTACCCTCAGCTTTTAAAACACAAATTTGTAATACACCTTTTTAATGCATCATTTACCTTGCTTAACTCTTAAAATGTTCTATGTTGAACTCCAGAACTTCTGACCAAAGGTTATAAAATGAATCATTATAAAGGAACCAAACAATACCAAGTCTTCGGTGTCCGTCAACTACTGCAATTGACATTTTTGCTGATAGTAAAAATAGCTGATAGCTACACCATTATGCAGGGAGAGTTTTACCAACAGAAACAGACATTTTTCACTCTGTATCACTCTGTGATGCCACATTATGTTGAAAAATGTATTTTTCTTACAAAACTTTCAACACTACACTCCTGACCCTTTTCCTCCGTGCACTTAAGCAGAAAGGTTTACATGAGCATCTTTCATCATTACAACAACTAACACACATTTCAGACCTGCAGTTTAAAAGTTGGTCTTTAAAATGCTCAATTTTTAACCAGGGCCTCATTTATCAACTGTGCATAGAAAAGGTTCTACTTTCATACTGAAATTTAGAATGTGTGTAAGTGATCATATGATTAATCCCACCTCTTCTAAACTACTGTGCTTTTGCATGTTCAGGCTTTCAGAAATGCTTCCAATTGACCATATGGTAGCAGCAATCCCTTGAAAAATGCATGAATGGAAGTTTTTCCTCTCTGAAATTTCTCCAATACTGAGGCTGCGTCCGAATAGTCCCTCCTATCTCACTGTTCCTTCACCCCCCAAAAGTGGTGGCCATGATAAAAAGCGTTTGAGATTTCTTTAAGCTGAGGAAAGGAGGCTCAATCCCTCCTTTATAACGTCCTTTAGCCTAGGAAACACTGATGCATCCTTTACCAAAGGAGACAAGATAATGCTGACCCACAATTCCTTGCGGCGACAACATTCAAAGGGACACGCATAACAAAGCGCTTACGGAAATTCACGATGATAGACAAGGGACGAGGATCATAAGTTACCAATGCAATAATATACCTTGAACAACTTTTAATATTCTGAAACCCTTATTTTTTTATATGCAGCCATATTATAAGATTATAATAGGATCAGAGACATGTTTAGCCACTTTACGATTTATTCAACATAATTCATATTTTGAGTGGAATGAGTGTGAGCAACCATTCTCAATGGGACATTTATTGGTTTTCATTTTTGTTCCTCTTAGCCTGCTAGCCTCTTTTCCTTTGATTTACATTCAAAACTTTTGATTTTTTTAGATTACATCAGCGGAAAGTGTTATATATGTGCTTTTAGTCCATTTTCGGAAATTTGTAGTTTTTTCACCACGGCAGACGTCACTAACCTTCGGGGCCGTTGGATTATTACTGTACGTCACCTAGAGGAAGTGCGTCTGATTGTCAAAACAAACGTGATGGTCTTTCCCAAACTCCTCGCCTAACACCTTTCCTTAACCCCGTGACGTCATCCAAGGGGTTCAGTAAAAGTGGCTTGGAAAGGAGATAGGATGGACTATTCAGACGCATCTTGAGTTTGAGGTTCTTGTAGTAAAGGTAGAAAGAAACAATCATAAAATAGTTACCAAAAATATGCTGCTTTGAATCACGTGGTTTGTCTTTTATTCCTGTGGAAGACATTCTTGAAATCAAGTCCTACTAGCTTTTTGTTCCTTTTTGTTAATGTTGATTTTGATCCCATTTATCTCTGTTCTGCAGTTCTTCCTGCTCTATTCTCAGACCTCATCTTCCAGGCCTCGCTCTTCGTTTTAGTGGGATCTTTGCAGAGCTCCATGGCTCACATCCAACCTCACTTCTAACTCTTCTGACCAATCTCCTGGAGGCACTGTCTTTAACTTTTGGTCTCCTAGTCTTTCAAACTTTACTCTTCAACCTCAACTTTATTAAAGCTAGGAATACAGTGAAAAAGGAACATTTTCAACCGAACCCAGACACCTCATTGCATCTCGTAACTCGCTAATTGCTGCTCATATTTTCGTGAAAATGTATGAGAAACGCGATTAAAAAGCTGAAATATATTCTTGTAATCATTTTGTGAAAATAATATGTATTTATCCATCCATTGAACAGTGCTTGAGCCTTTGATAGTTGACAAGATGCAAAGTATACACCACAAACATATCAGCAGTTCATTAGCGGAGGAACAGAGACAGACAGTAACTGACACAAACCATTATATTTCTGGTTACAGAGACACAGTACCAGGGAACTGTGACACAACACTGTAACCCAATGTTCCACTAAGTGGATTTGAATAATACTATTTTGTTTTTTCTGTTTGAAAGTGATTTATAACTTGAATATATTCTAAATGTAGTCATTTCCCAACCGCCAGTGATATAGAACCATAATTGTCAGATCTGCAGTCTTGAAACAGAGTCATCTTTTAAATCACTGACAACTGGTAAGACAGATACATTTAGTCAGAATATATTTAGCTTTCAAAACTTTTTCAAAAAAGCCATGATTAGATAACAATGAAAATTCTAAATTACATGTAAGAAAAAAGATATAAAAGTATAAACAGTTTTGCCTGAAGAGTTTTTCTCTGACATAAAGGGTCAAAAATGCTAGCTTGTACCAGACCTGACAATTGCACACTTCTTCTCATTTGAATCACTCTGTTTGGCGGCAGATGGAACCTGACATCTTTGCTGGAAAGAAATGGACAAGCTGTCAGATAGTTTATGCTGCAGCGTCATGCTTCGCTAACAACCAGTTCACCACAGTCCTTAATCATCCACTTCATCAACCTGCAGACTGACGAAAGCAGCTCCGCTCACATGCACAAGTCACAGCCAAACTTTGGAGAACTTTAAAAACTTTCAACAATTGATGTACTTTCTCTGCACACCCTTTTTTCAAAACAATGCCATCATGTCGGTTAGTGGTGGACTGGGTTTTTGTATCTACTGGTATTCTAACCAGCTTCAGTATTCACATCACAGGACCAGCAGGGTTTTTATCAAACTGGCAGGCGTTGCACTACAAAGTCAATGGATGTACAGTAGGTCATTCATAATCACCAGATATTTCTTCCTCCAACACCAACGTTTTCTGGACCAGTGGCTCTCCCAGCCTGCTGCTGGGTTTGCTGGCACTAGTTGGCAGCCTCCAGAGCTGCAGTATATTAACATCCTGTAGGCTTCCTTCTTTTTCTGACAGTTCCCTGTTTCAAGGGTGTCAACCAGTAGAACCTATTATGACTGCATATCCCCACCACACTAGGGACATGTTTAAATCTCTGCTGGAATTCAGATTTGACAAATGTGACTACAAAACTAAAATCCCGAAGGGAAAAAAATGTGGCACAGTTAAAGGCAAATCAGGATCGTGACAAAACTTAGAAATGTTTGTTTGCTACCAACTAATAGTTGTGTCACACATCTGCTCTGCCTGTTCACGCTTATCTTTAGTACTGGAGAATTAAGGCTTTGTCCACTAAATACTGTCATATGTCACTACAGTATCACAGCAGATTGAACTCATCTGCACATTAGTAGCATTACACTAATCTCACTCATCCTTCTTTGTCCTGTCCTTCCAAACCACTTTAACCCCTTTTATTTTCCCCTTACTGAGGTGTAAAACTATTTGATTTTATTTGCACAATTAAAAGACACATTTTATACGGTGGTTAAAAGAACATAACTGTGCAGGAGAGAGTGAGAAGACCATTAGAGGTCTTATAAGACCACCTCCCCAAAGTCAATTTAAATGTGACCAGGCATGAGCAGGTAAGTCAATGATTTAAATATATACACATACATACACATACACTTGGTAAATATTACTTGTGTATTAACATTCTTTTTAGCTATCTTTTAAAAGAGTCAAAAGTGGATATAGTCTTTAGAGCACGAGATGAATCATTCCAGAAGGAAGACCCTCTATATTTGTGTATTTTGTCTAGATGCAAATCTTTGCAATGTCTAGTGGAGTAGGCATGAACATCAGAAGTATATGTGAAAAAACTGCTACAAGCTCCGGCAAAACAATGACGACATATGCACATATTCATACATGAAGAGACAAACGCAATACATATTAACATTATATATTGTCAAAACATTGTATTTCCTGAAGAGAGGAGCAGATGAGGACAATCTATTTGAAAAATTCATAATTCTTAGAGGAAAAAAAATTATATCAATAAAATCTTATTCAGATATGTTTGGCATGTAGCACCCCAAATCATATTACAGTAAGTTATATATGGATAAATTAAACTTTAATACAGTTTCATCATACATTTAGGATCTATTAAGTAGCAAAATCTACTATTCTAATATACTGACAGAAGTGTAAGAAATCCAGGTTCATTTTTGGTCTACAATGACGTCTACAAATTTAGTTTGTCACTTGACTAATTTTAGTTTCCATCCATTAATACATTTGCATCGTCTTCATTAAAGCTTTTATTTTTTGTGCTGAATATTAAAAAAGTTTGTTTTCTGTTTATTTAGAGAGAGTTGATTTATTTTAAACCACTCAGAGACATTTGATATTTCCTCATTTGCTTCTCTTGCATAAATCATTGACATAAATGATAAATAACAGAGGTCTCAAAACGGAACCCTGTGGTACCCCGCATCTGAGTTTACCTTGTTAATATAAACAAATTGTTCTCTCTCATTCAAATAGTTTTATATCCATTTTAAGGCATCATCTTTAATACCATCATTTTCTAATTTTGTTAAAAGGATATCATAATTCACAGTGTCAAATGCTTTTGACAAGTCTAAAAATATACCAATAGTGTTGTTTTTGTAGATCTTTTGTGATTTTATTGAGAAACTGCAAAAGGGCAATTTTGCAGACATTTTGCAGACATTTTTTCACTAAAGCCACACTGATGGTCATACAAGAGATCATTTTCTGTGAAGTGCTTAGACATTCTTGTAAACTGCGCCCAGAGACACTCCGTTGACTCGTATTGAAGAGGCGTTACTAATGCACAACTTTGAACGAGAGTGGACGGTAAAGATTTTTGCGCCCTATACAGGAAACACGTCATCACCCATCAGACACAGATGAATGACACAACTTCACACATCATTATTATTGTAATATTTATTCTGATTATCTAAATACAGATATACATTTGTTTCCTAACGCCCTCTATTGGTCAGCTGCCACTATTTACAAGCATTGGTAAAACTCTATGTTCCGTGATTTCCAGACAGCCCAAAAAAATGACATCGCCGCCTCCTTTCCTTCAGCCCGCCTTCATTCACACATACGTGTCAGCAGCCTGGACCGGAGAATACGCGTAGGAGAGAAGCACGTAACTGCAGGAGCGCAAAAAAGCGTTTTAGTCCAGACGGGAGAATAGAGCCCTAAGTCACTAACTTTGTGAAAGTGACGTGAAGAGTTAGAAACAATCAAACAAACAGCAGTAAAATACGTTTAGAATGGAAGGCATTTACACTGGATCTAGGAGGATGTACAACCAGTAGGTCATACTTCAGGAAGGCCATGTTCCCTTTTCTCCTCTCTTTTCTAAGTTGTGAAAGCAGTTCTTTGTGTTTCATGCAAACTTTGTCAGAGAAGTCCTCGTTGATAAAGATGTTTGTGCCTTTCAGGGACTTTGCTCTCTTCAGTATTTCTTGTTTGTCCGTATATCGAAGAAGTTCAATCAGAATAGGTCTTGGTCATCCGGTAGGGTCATGTTTTCCAATCCAATGTCCTCTTTCAGACTCAATGTGCTTTGGGTCTATTTTAAGATGCTCCAAAAACAGCTTCTTTATCTTAGACCCTATTTCACTCCACATTTCCGCCTTTATATCAGGAACTCCATCAATCACAATGTTCTTTTTTCTTGTGATGTTATCCATATCATATAGTTTAGCTGTCAAGGTGTTTAAAGAAGCTTGATAATCACCAAGACTTTCTGAGATAACTTGAAGTTTTTCTGCTCTCTTGTCTGATCATCCAGATCACCTTGAGAAAACTGGAGGGTTGATTTTAGGTTGTGAATGTCTTTAATCACACTATAAAAACTCATTATATAAAAAAAGCAACTTCGTACTTTTTCCCTTAAATTTCCTGAGAGAGGGCTGGTGACAATCACAGTTATGCAATAAAAGAAATTTATATTTTGCAAAAAAAAAACCCAACAAGTCGTGTAAACCTATAACGACAAATGAGCACCTGCATCTCTGAAAACATAGTATTATTATTTACTTAAGTCAGTCGCTGCGCTGTGCATCCCAGTTATGCACTGTGGGTGGAGCAGCCCTGAAATGTGGGTGTTCCCATTCAAATCTGGCTTTACGCGCATTCTCCGATGTGCGTAAGTCATTTTCCTTTTACACGCTTCTAACCCTGGAATAAGTGCAGCGCCTCAATAGGGTGAAATATTATATTGCACTAGAAATATGGACTTTATTTATATTTGAAGCCACACGGACTCGTGCGTCGTGCAGCAGCAGCTGTGATCACTCAACTGCTGCTGCACGATTAAGTAAAACTCTGACAGACGCAGACTTCTGTCCACGTTGGTCAGAGTTATTCAACTATTTTCATACTATGTCCAACGTAAAGTCACAGTTTGATCCACTACATAGTGAAACAAGCTGCCATATACAGATGAGGATGGACCAGAATCTGTTCCCACACATATTTTAATGAGGCTCAGCTCAGGTCGCTTTAAACAATTTATAATTAAAACTGTGTATTATGGAAGCCAATAGTTCTGTTTCACTGCAAACATCCCTCTGTATTAAAGCAGGAAGCTCTGTGGCTAGGTTATTTCCTCATATCTCCAGCGCATTTAACGCACTTTACACCAATGATGATGATGATGATGATGATTAAGGAGAGAGATATTAACTGTGACTCGGACAGAAGAATGTGGCCGATCCTCAGTCACACTGCAATAATCTGATCAATGATCTGATCAAATCAACCAGTTACATTGTTTATCAAATTAAAAGTGAACTTTATCATTTTCTCAGATTTCAATGACATTTACAAGCGTTGGGAAAACTCCAGGTTCTGCGATTTCTAGACAGCCCAAAATAATGACATCACTGCCTACTTTCTTTTAGGCCTCCTTCATTCACAGACTACGTGGTTTTGCTCTACTTACGCGCAGTGGCCGTGTCAGGAGCCTGGACCGGAGAATATGCATAGGAGAGAAGCGCGTAGACCCCTAAAAGAGGCTGATGTAGAAACGAGGCTTCCATTCGATCATCTGCAGTGATCATACGTTGACCTGAACAGTCAGTTACCAACGACCAAAATTAGAAAAATTATTTATGATTAATGATAATACTGGTAATAATAATAGAATCACAGCAACAATAATAAACAGTGGTGTCAATTACACCACACACCCCTGAACCTTCTCAGTTGTTGGTCCCAAGCTGTGTAATAAATGACCACTTACCATTAGATGCATCAACTATTGATGTATTTAAATCCCAAATAAAAACATATCTTTTCTCTTTATCCCACAATTCTCACTAAAATACTCTTGCTGTTGCAGGTTTTACTGGATTGTAACTTGTAACACAGCACATCTGTGTATTATTTACTGCATTTACAGTATGTATTACTGTTTTTCTTAATGTTTGTTATTTTTTGTAGTTAAGCACTTTGTTCAACAACTGTTGTTTTTATTGTGCTTTATAAATACATAACTTAATGTGAACAAAACTAGGCAGATAAATGCACATAAATTACGGTTTGGTAGTCCTTCATGGACCTATGCGAAAATTACATAAAGTTTAGACACCAAGGCTTTGAGTCAATAGCAATTGGCTGTTTGGTCCTTTGAGAGTTCTTATATCATTTGTCTGTTTGATTGTCACAAAACCACAAATCAAATGAGGATGCTTTTGTATCAAAACTTTATTTATCAAACAAAAAGAATGCACCATTGAAATAACATTTCTATAAAAAAGGACCATGGGACTGCTCTACAGTGCATTACAAAACCAGCAATTGTATACAACATAGTGGGTAGGAAACTTTACTTCTGCAGGACACATCATCATCATCATCAATACCATCCTCACACCCTTCACTCAAATGTATGTATTGTCGTCACAATGATAATTTAGATACAGTCTGATCAATCTTGTTCTGGGCTTTTTGTGGAGAACCAAATCTACGTGTATTCAGTCAGAATTGTTCACATTGGGTTTTTTTTTTTTTTCACACAATGTACTGGAAATAAGGAAAATCCGTGTGTGTGTGTGTGTGTGGGAGGGATTAAGGCTATTTAGAATATGCATTTTTTAACCTGACAAGACAATGTCCTGTTTGTTGTTTTTCTAACATCAAAGCTGTCTGTACTTGTGATGACTACGACGTTATCACAGGATGCTGAGTCAACAGCAAAGAAAATCTTCTGTCTTTGTTACCCCCCCCCCCCCCCTCCCCCACTATTTTTTTTTTTTTTTCACCATTGTATAATTTTTCCTTTTTCATTCTTTATGGATCACACAGAGGAGTGAAGCATTCACATAAAAACATAATAACAATAACACATATTTGAAACACGGACTTCAAACCTTCCCACTTTCCTTCTCATCAGCTCTGGTCGGTATTTCTGAGATTGTGACATTTGAGGACAAGTTCCTAGTATATTAGAATTGGTTTATCGCCCAGTGTTTTTTTCCTGTACTTTAGTGAGTAGTGGGAGCTGTTACACACATTTTGAGCATTTCCTGTTTTATGTGACACTTGTGAAAACAGACATTGTGTAGTCGTGCAGCTAAAGTGCATTTCGGGATCCAAACCACGAAACAAATAAAAAGCATCAGAGTTTGACACAAACAAAAAAAGTGAAGGCCAGAATATACAAAGTCAATTACAGCTGGATGCATACAAGTGTTTTTACTTCATTCTAACTGTGATTTCTTCTCCAGACAAGGAGGACAAGGATTGCCTTGACAATATTTTTTGTTCTAGTTTGTACCCTGTAATCCTCCTGATACCGCCTCACTCCACGAGACATTCAATTCTGGCCCGATTCTGATCTTTCTGTGTAAACCCCAAAATAATTAACTGCCATTGTTTTGCTGCAACTTTCAGTGAAAACACCAGACATGTGTCGGGAAGCAGCTTTAGCAGTTATTTAGGGAAAAACACAAGAAATCACACAAAGAGGGTGGTAAAAACGATTGTACGCATCCGTCTACGGGACTTCACATCCCACAATGCAATGCACAAAACCTTTCTGATAATGACAAGAAGAGAGTGTTTACACTGGAGGTCAAAACTAAATTTCAAGCGGCAATTTCAACCTTTTTGTCAAGCAATTGATCTTCGATTTATTGATATATGAGGCCTACACATAGCGTTTGTCTGATAAATAAGCATGAATCATGTCATTACGTTTGTTGAATCACAATCTGCAGATCGGTGGTAGTGTCAGTGCTGAAGTCAGATGCAAAGGTTTTAGGAAAACTAATGAGTACATTTTTGTAACATATTTTTAAAGTGTGATTTCATGTCAATGAGATTCTAGAATTGTTTTCATATTTTAGGGCGGGTTTAAGTTGAAGTCTTCCAATCGTTAATATTCAAACCGTTCCTAAAATTCCATCAGATTAGGCAAAGACTCCCGTCACATCCTCTTGTTTGTTGATAAGACGACAAAAAACAGACAAACCACACAATAAAACAAGCTGGATGATGATTTGAACATGTTAGTTCCCCAAATGTGTCACACAAGCTGCGACCCACAGCATTCAATAAGGAAACATATCTCTAATGGTGGATGAATCTCTTATGCAACATTCTAGGTAAGTCTCAGTTTTCATGTTCTAAGACGCACCACCCACCAGCTGCAGTGGGAACCCTCTATCACCCAGAAGATGTTGGACATCCTTCACACCTTTTGGATCAGGCCCCTCAAAAATGTATGAGTTGATTTGTAAAGATTCCTGTTCAAATTAAAAGCTGCATAGATGTGATCAGAGTTGGTGGTGACTGTGTCTCCACAGACTGAACTGGTCTGGTGGTGAATTCAGATGTTTATTTAAATGCAAATCCACTACAATACTATTAGTAAATACAGAAAACCTTTAAGGCAATAAAAAAAAAAGCACTAGTCCTCTTGTTGAACTTGCTCTTGGCTAAACTAAATGTACATTTGCAAAAATATCACAGGGTTATAAATAATAGTTTTCAAGAGCACTCAAAATAAAGAGATAATAATAATCATAATAATATATTAACTTTGAATATAAAAAGATACTACTACTCTAGTGGAACTGTACACAGTAGAAAATCAGCTTTCAGTACTGTCGTGTTGCTGCATCACAGCTTTCCCCAACAATAAAATGCAGATTTTTACAGAATAACAAGCCGTAGAAAAATAAAACACAACCACTGGCTATTGGATGGTTGGATCAGTACGTGTTAGAATGAAACCTTTGTGTGAACTTTAGCCAAAAGAATTGAATATGTTTTGCACTAAATAAAGTGGGAGAAAGTTTTTAAACTGACTTTGCCCTTTACTGAAAATCTCCTTCATTAGCCCCTGAATGCTAAAAAATGGCACACGTTTTTGGAAATAGTTTAAAATTGAAAAATATACCATGCTAAACGTGTGTGTTAGTCATTTTAACAGGAATCATCATCAATCACCCTGATCCCTCCTAAGTTGGGTACACAAGGATTTTTGAAATCTGAAGAGATTTATTTTATCTGTTTCAGACTCCCCCATATTAAGATTAAAAAAAATAAAAAAATTGGCATAGAACAGTTTTGATCGCATTGTGTGTGAGCTCTGGTAATCCCAGCACACACACACACGTAAAAACAGAACCATTCTGTCACACCATCGATCTTCCTCCAAATAAAAAATTACGTGATCAAATGAGATCTAACCAAGTGATTTAATGCTGCGTTACAAGCTATTCAGAACTCTGGAATTTTTGACCTCCTACTTAAAAAAGTGACATTGAACATCACCTGAAGTTGGACTTTCTAGTTCCTACTTGTTAAAGTTGGGGAAAAAAATCAAATAGCATCCCGGTCAGCAATGTTTGAGATATTTCGAAGTGCTGCCACTGAATTCGGTTGAATTTGGAGATCGGAATTTTCTTGCCTTGAACGTTGCATTACCTGTTTCTCAGACAGTTTGTCTCTTGATTGGCTACATTTTGTTCCTTATTACAAATCGTCAACTTTTCTGACACACACGAGAAGTTTCAGTCGTAAATATCGAACAAGCTTAACTCAGTGCCATTGATGAGATAACTCGTCATTTGCGTTTTTTCACGGGGATTACTAGAAAACACCCTGGCGGAGGTCCCTCATCAATATCTAAGCTGTAGGGTGTTGTAGTGACCAACTGGTGCCCTGAAGGTGGCAGCAGTGCACCTTTAGATGAGAGATTAGTCACTGATGCTACCATTAGCTGGGGGGAGAAGCAGGAACGAGGGAGATTATGGCGCTACTGAGTGATATTGTGACATATCCAGCAGCTCACAGCTCCACATACTAACACAGAACATGATAGGACCTGAGTGGATTATTGATAATGTTGCGATCGTGAGATAAAACCATCAACTAACCGAGCTAAACGGTCATCTCTGCGTGGTCAAGAGGAAGTAACTTCTGTGTGATCGACGGGGGGGGAGGATCGGCCTCAACTGTGAGCCAGATAGCAAAATAATAGGTGACATGTAGGTGGTAGCAGCGCACCTTTGGATGCAGCGCTCAGAGGGAGAGGAAAGGAGTTTACAAGACAGAAAATGGCGCTATGAGAGATGATGTCGATGTTCCTACCAGCGCACAGCCGACCAGAGCATGTGTGGAACTTTAGCTGATTATTGGAGTGTGGCGATGGTGAGATAAAACAATAAAAAGAAAACGGGGCAAGCAGTGACACTCGGCATGTCCAGGAGGAAGAGGAAGTTCGGTGTGTACAGACTGACGGGAGAGAAACTTGGAAAAACGCCAAAAATACAGTAAGAAATCCATTCAACTCTGACCCAGATAGCAAAATATTAATTTTCTCATCAAAAGCCCCGTCTCAGTGGGTATTTTTTTCATTTTATATAAGGAAACAATGTTCAGATGTTAGAGTTGCCACTCAAGCAAAAAAAAAGCTTTAAGTCACTGACAGGGTTTTTTTTTTTTTTGAAAAAGGCTTTTTTCTCAGCTTTTTGCTCTGAAACTGAAGATTTGTGTCAAACTTGCTCTATTCATTGGCTGATTACAAATGAATGTAACAAGCCAGAAACAGATTTTTTTTAATGAAAGTAGGGGCTTCAATCTTTCAGAATCTGGTTTCAGATTTCAGATTATCATAGTACAAAACTTTCTGTGGGTCTTTGAAATCAGTCAAAATGCTAAAAAAATGGCTGGCACTGAGGGGGGTAGAAAATCTGAAAATGGCTGGCACTGAATGAGTTAATAACGATTGTCGACCCCGTCAGGACAAATTCACTCCTAACACACATCAGACCACAAGATCATCTTAAAGGATAATCTTATGAAACAGAAAATAATGTGGCAATGACCGTCCTTGGGAAAAGGGAAAATCTGGAGAAAAACCGGCCACTTATCTTTATGTATGTACCCTGATTTAGGTGGGCCTTAGTGTCTGTATTTAAGCTGCATTTTAGCTTCAGGTTGCTGTTTCAATCACAAATACAATAATCGTCCTAAGTTGAATATGCAGTTCTCGTAGTCTGAAGTGACCTCCTCATACACCTGTAGAGGCAAGTTGTGAAACTATGAATGATTTCTTGAGAGGACGAGTTTTAATGGAAAAGAGCGGAGCAGAAAAGCATGCCTCACTGCATACTGATGTTGGAGCAAACTAACCAAACATCTGATGCCTAACAAAAGCGACTAAACTTGAGCAGAGAGAAACAATCAAAGGTAAATGAAAGGGAAATGCACTGAACGTCACAGGTAATGAGAAACAGGTGGTGATGAATGAAGGTCTAGCTTCTTGAGAATGTGTCAGAAGTTGAGCATCTCAGCCCTCAGGACCCGAAGGAGATTCATTTATGATGGCGCCTGTTATTAATTCACCCTCCCTGAAATCTGTCATGAGCAATCAGTACTGAGCGATTGCAGTGAATTATTATTGTGAACGCACATATTTGGTGTTTCAGTTGGTAGCGCTGTCATCAGACACTCAGCAGCAAAAGTAACACAGCTTTACGACTAAACACAGATCATTTTATAGGCATTCACTTTTGATGCAGATATGATCAATGTAATGGATTTGAAAATATCAAGTGATCCACTTTAAGTTATTTTCACATGAGCTGGAAAAGTTTGACAACACAAATATCTGGTGAGTGATTCATTCGTCTGTGAATTTCTTTCAGCCTCTCCTTGGTTAGATTAGATTTTTAGGTGTCCTTACACTTTACAGGTGTCCTGTAATTGGTCCCCATTTCATCCATAACATTTTCAAAATGATTTGCTACATTTCCAATTTAATGTGACCTAGAGAGCAACATTAGTGCCAGTGAGTCGAGCACCGTGTCATCTGCTGAAACAAATCGATGAGACAGGCAGGGATTCACGGATCTGGATTTAGACTCCTAGTCCATTTTCATACATTTATCAGAGTGCTTGTGCATCAGAGGGGAAAAGATCCATCTAAAAAGGGATTTAGGATAATAAACAACTATCAGCAACAGAGTTTTCATTTAATTAGAAGGCAATAGTCCACTTATTTGGGTAAAACGCAAAAAGCCAGCTGAAGTACATTTCAATTTTCTGTTCTTTGGCACTGAAAAGAAGAAACACATTGTGCCAGCAGGATGTTTCATTAGGTCTTTGGAGATGAGATTTGATTTTCTTGATTCAAATCAGATTTCATCCCCGCCGGGCAAGAGCGGATCATTTTATCTCCGTTCTGTTCTACATGAAGCAGGAGAGGCAAAGCTCCTGCCTCTTGTACCTCCCAGAACACACTGATGATTTTGATCCCCTCAGCCAGCACCTGCCTGCTTTTGTTCACCTTTCATCCTGATGCTCGTGCTGTTTAGACGTTACCTTTCCATCCCCTCGGTCCCTGGGACTTTTCCCTGTCACAGTAACAGGCCTGCAAGCGTGAGCTTGAATCGTATTACTTGAAACGGCAGAATAATTAATTCACTGCCTGATTCCTCTGTGCCCTGGCTCGCACATACAAACCACCCCAGAATATCAATTCACCTTCTTTGCCTCTTCTCTCTCTGCCTCCCTCAGGCTCTTTCTTTCATCACGCAAAGATAAAGGTCTGTAAATTACAATATGGTGACTGGGGTGAGATAGGCAAACATGGAGAATACTGATGGCCACTGTGTGTCTTTCTCAGCTGCTGAGTGATGTGGTCACACCCTTTAAATCAGAACGAGATTCAGCTAAATGAGGGACGTTAGTCTCACTGCTAACAGTGTTGTGACAGAAATGTGGGGGGACTATTATGAAAATGGATTTCTGCAGCAGTGGACGGCAAAGTAATAAAAGGGTTTGACAAGCTGTGCAAATAAAAACTGTAAAAGAACCAGCTCTCAATGCTTGAAACCTAGAATTTGCGCTTACATAAGAGTGTGTACAGCTATCAGCCATTTATACAGCTCCTGTCAGTGGGCGGGATATGTAAGGCAGCAGATGAACAAGCTCTCAAATTACAGAAGAAGGTACAATAGACGAGGTTAGGATTTGACCCAAGGACCAATTTTGATGGACGGAGCACCCCTTGAACTGCAGTACCTGTGGGCTGTTACTGGTCTGCAGTAATTTAAAATGGTTCCATGAAGGAGAAGCAGTGAACCAATGACGGCCAAGGCTCAGCAATTAAGGCTCAACCTCAGCATGAGTGGGAGCTTCAGAGTTCCCTATTACACCAAAGAGCCACTCTTTATGTACCAGTGTTTGATCATCTTTGTATTCATCCTGCTTTTTTCTCTATTTTGATTGCACATTTTGGCATTCATCAGTAAAATATAAGACTGAACCTAAAGCAAGAATAAAGATCATTTGTGTCGTTTTAATACACTATCAGTTTGGTTTCACACAAATCTATTAATAGCCTTTAAAAACTTTCTCCACTTATGCAATGATCATTTATTAATTGTGATTTTTCAGGAGGCATCTAATTTCTAAAGATTCTCCATCTCCTGTAGTCCTCCAACCACCAGCGGGAACTGGGCTGTGTTTCAACATCATCACTAATGAGACCAGTGTCACTATTCATAAAGTTCCAGTGCCAACCTTGGTTGTTGTGAAAGAAGTAACCATACCAATCAAAATCCAAACACCTGTAATCTGCATTCCCTGATGAAGATAAGAATTGCTTTTTAAAGCAAAACAAGCTTAAAAAAAAAAAAGAATAAGCTCAGAAGACATTTTGGCAACAACACAATTGCTTGCAGGTAAAGACTTAAGGGTCCCAGTAAAGGGAGTTAGAAGCTGGTAAGACTGGGAGTCTATTATCATTTTTATACAGAAATTATATTGTCATATTTGTTCCAGCTCCTGGAGATGTAGACATCTATTAACTAATTAAACCGTCATCCTCAAAGGAAATCCAGCAATCAAAGGCGAGGGAGAAACATTTTTAAGTTTGTGGAGTCTGGTTTAGTACAATTCAATGTTTGGGAAACACCCTTCATCAATACAAGAGCTCCCTAAAATTAGATTAAAAACGGTTTTGTTGAAATTTTGATGGTTGAGGATTTCTCTCTATAACTCACTGTAAAGTTTAGTCACAGGGTTCACACCATTCAAACATCTTGTAGATTCAAAGAGTTGGGGAAAGCCAAAAGGAATGCTTCCAACAATGAGGGAAAAAAGGTGAGGTACAGTCACAGTAACTGAGTTTATGAGAACTCAGCGGAAGAATATGCTAATAAATACCACAAGTAGAAAAAACAGGAGGATCTTCTTTTCTGTGATAGTCGGTTCCTCCTGTCCCATTTGGTCGAGGCGCTAGGCATCTTTTTATTTTTCGGTTGAGATTGAAGTTTCCACAAGGGTTCCAGTTTGAACTCTTAAACCTTTTGAAACAGGTTCTGTTTGTGGTGCTGATGCTGTGCTGCTGCTGCTGCAAAGGTCCTCCGTGTATTTCCCTTTCGTCCAAGCCCCAAACCCCATCGGTACCAACCATGACCAGGTGAAACTGAATAGAGACGATCCAGCACATACAAGAGTTTATTCCACAAGGATTTTCTCAAACCCAGATTTGACCTGTTTCCAAACCACAGGTGACATCAGGGACTGAAGTAGGTTTCGGGCTGATCCACGGCTCACATGTGGGATGGGCTTGTCCATGGAGGGATCACACGTTAGAAGGCAGAGCCAGTAATAGCGTTGAGCTGCTTCATCAGCCCTTCTAAACTTGCCATCTGCTCTGACAGGTCATCTTGCTCATAAACCTGGAGGAGGAAAGAAAAATGATTACAGAGAAGAATGATAACATGTGTGGAGAACATCTGAGCAACTCTAAATACTGTTATTGGACCTAAAGGACCAAAGATGAAATTATGTGTCATGCTCATGAATCAGATGTCAGTGTTTGAAAATCAACCATCCATCTATCCATGATTAGTAGCTCTGGTTATTGATGGCTTCATTTTATTAAGAGACACTATCGAACATGCCAACGGTGACTGTGGGAGACACTGGGGGCCAACGTAAATGCATTGCAAATTACAATTTCATTTAGATGACACTTTTATCCAAAGTGACGTACAATACAAGCAGTTAGGGTTGAGGGACTTGCTCAACATCAAACAGCGATGGCCCAGGTTGGATTCGAACCAGTCGCTCTCTGATTATAAGCCCACTTCCTTAACCGTTATGCCACCACTGCCATCATACAAGGAGTAAACAGATAAAAATGTTTGACATACTGTATGTACACTGATCTATTTATTTTCCCCCTTAAAGTAAGTACATTTTAATTATAAAGTGCTTTTCACAGGTAAAAAAAAACACAAAGTGCTGTACAAACATTTCAGTATCATCCCATTCAAAGAAAGACAATCACATGTAACATGGGAGGACAAGAACGGGAGAAACTGTGGGTCGCCATGGGCACGCAGGCACCCCGTATTTAGATGAAAAATGGGATTATACCAATTTGATTATTTTCTCTTTAAAAAAGCTGAACTTTTGCATTTCCAGTTCACATTCGCACTTCCAGCTTTCTGTATGTAACTACATTTATATGGTGCTTTTTTCAAGGAAACTCAAAGCATGTACAGAAACCATTATTCATTCACACCAGTTACTCACATCAGTCACACCAGTGGTGGTAAACTAAACTGTAGCCACAGCTGCCCTGGGGCATGCTGCCATTTCCCGCCTATGGTAAACCACCAACATTCACCCACAATTCATAGACATTCATATGAGGCAATGTGGGTAAATTGCCTTGCCCAAGGACACAACGACAATGACTTGGATAGAGCGGGATTTGAACACCCAACCCTTCAGTTATTTGACGACCCAATCCACCACAACTTTTCCCTTGACCAATTCTAAAATGCACAAAGATCATTGAAATGTCACAACATTATAATTTTTTTTTTCTATGGAAGCCAAATAAATGTTTGCAGGGCCTGTAAAAAATAAGACAAAGACTATTTGGCTCACAAACTGTGAAGAATAATCATACATTTCCTGTAAAGCTCCTCACCTTTTTGGCCCAGACGGACCTTACATGACCTGTTCCTGAAGAAACAACGTTTCTCCAGCTTGTGTTTACAGTACCAGCTATGAAAATATCAGGGGAACAATCTCTTCAACACTGAAAAGAGTAAAAACATAAATTTGATACAGGACAGACAAATTACAGCATTCTTCCCTGTCAATTACTGGTATCTCTATTGAGACAGAGTCTCTTTATACACTATGGGGGAAAATGACCTTTAACAGACAGTTTTGTCCAGAAGCACATGGGCTTTAAAACTGCTTAACAATAGAAGTCACATTTTAAAAAGGTGCCTGTATGTCAATCCAAAAGTTGTTCTCAGGGATTAACTCAAGAAGAATAGCTGAAAGCAGAAATTGTTGCTCAAAAGTTTGTTTTAGTCTCTAAAATGTGTTATCAGACGGTCATGTGACTTTGAACTTGTGCATTACATTGTGGGATTTGGAGTTTTTTTTTTACTTCATTCTTTCATTATTTGACTTATTTCTCACCAGACAACGAAGACATTGATTCATGTGACATCATTTTCATCCTGCTTTGTTCATCACAGCTGTTCTTAACCTAATTGGAGACACTGAACCCTGCACGCTTTATCAGTGCATTCACTGAACCCTTCGTAGCTGGAAAACACAAACTCAGCTAAGCATCGGCTGGTTTTTAGCTTTGATCAAAACGCTTGGTTTGACATGCTACTTGGATTTCTTCTGTATTCAGATGTTTCCATGGAAGCCAAAATATCAACATGCATGTTTTGTCAAAAAACGTGTAAAAAACACCAGAAATGTCACTTGGGCAGTGTTTTTGGTACAGATAAAAAAAAAAAAATGTTTTATGTGATTAAGCACAGGATATAAATACGTTCACTTAGCCAGGTGATTTCAGCCTGGCTACGTGTACGCTCCTGTGACATGGGGGGAGATCGCAGCGTCTGACCAATCACATTTATGGCAAAACCGTGTAGAGCAACTTACGTCACAAGTGAGGAATAATTATTTAAAAATATGAAGATTTAAAATCCAGAACTCAGACAACATTGTCGCTGCAGAAGAAGCAGGAAAGAAAGAATGCAGGCAGGAAGTTGCTGACACTGTTAATGGGTAAAAGCTTGAGATGAAATGAACAGCGCTCTGATCAGCCAGTTTCCCTTTATTAAGGTAGAATAAGGTTTATTCAGGTAGTCCTCCTCAATATATCACACATATACTGGGATGAGAGCACTGTGTTTCCTGCTGAAACTGTCTGTGTCACTATAGCGTATGAAAGAATGAATGAGTTGATTCATCCGTGAAACAGAGAATGCCCAACACGGGCTTCATCAGCTGACTGTAGATCAGTCCATCAGATGTAAATCTATATCTTTCCTAAATGATATCATTGGATGATATCAAAGGATTACATGTATCCATTAATAATCTATCTTTCCTAAACACAGCTGCCAGATCTGCACCAATCAAGATCTTCTAACAATGGGCAGGGCATAGACCTTTTTCACACTTCCTGTGGCTATAGCTTTAGCGTTAGACAAAAATGCTCATTCTCGGCGTGGTTGCTCTTGTTCTGTTCCTGGTTGCTCTTGTGGGGGGCAAGAAAACAGCCGTACCTGTATACCCACGCTTTTCTGATGGGCCCAGACCAAAGGAGGCAGTAGATCTAAGCAGTTAGAAGGGATGAGGGTCTGGAATATGTATTCTACATTACACCGCCTTAAAAGTGGAGCTGTTCCATTTCTCTTTCCCTGGAATAATTTTATCTCACTACCGAAGACGGAGTCGGCCTTCGAGAGGGCTCAGAAACGGCAGCTTGTCCTCTCACAGCAAGCTAGCCATGCTAAAGCTGCTACGACACGTCCACCCACAGGTAAATAAGACAAACACATGTCAGAATGTTACAATATAACTTAAAAGGTCTATAACACGCCTCTCTTTAAACATTCCAAATATTTTAGCAGACTAAATTAGGTTTCTTTATTATAATGTTTATACTTCATATGTTGTAGATAGCGGTTAGTTCACGAAGCTACTTCTTTTCTTATCTTGATAGCTGTGGATATATTCTTCATAGAAGAACTTATACCGCTTATCAAGTTTATTTGTTCGGTTATTCACCGCTGTGATGGCCTCCGCATCAGCGAACAATAAAGCTGGCAAGTTGAGCAACGCTGTTGAAAAAACAAGAGCCATTTTCCCTTAGACCCACAATAACAGGAAGTTACTCGACACCCGGAGGCGCTAATTCCGGTTGTCGTGAAAAAAGTCTATTTCCCAAGAGAACTGAGGGACTTTTGTACTCACTCAGATCTTATCCCCAAACAGGTTATGAAGTCGTTACCACTGTGATTTAACCCATTAAGACGTTAGCCAGCGTCGTAGTACACCACACACCGAATATATCCTGGGTGTTAGTGCAATAAGATGAAATCCAACTTCGTAGTACAGGCCCTTTAAATTTGATTTTGAAATAACTGAAAGTGTGTGCCTCAGCTGCCGCAAAGCTCATCACGCACACTAGTACATGCTGTTATGTGTGCTTAATGTTTCTTCACTTTAAGCTACAATGACTCATGCTGGCAACAATGGCGGATTCCCTCCTGACCCAGGCTGTGCTAATGCCAGTATGACCACTGCTTTAGTTAACAGCAATTCCAGTCATGCAGGAAAAATATTCTAAGCACATCAGGATTACGCGGAAGGTATTACATTACAACCACAGCTTGTGGTATTATTGTGAGAGCAGGAGTAACCTGCTGTGATTTGGAACTTCACATCAGCGGAGTTGGAATTGATCGTGGGGAGCACGTGCAAAGCTCATGTTCAGGTCATCACACCAAAGCTGCGAGGCTCAGATTGTTAGTGAGCCAATCACTTCAGCAGCTGCATCTCTCCCTCTGCATCCTCACACTCCAGCAATCTATTTTCTAAGTCAACTCACATAAGAGTACTGAAGCCTCATCGATCACAATGACTGTTGTGTTGGATTTAAATCTGTTCAATTGTTGTAGAACAGTGCGGTGTAGAATTTCAATATGCACTTCTGAGTGAATCAAATAACAGGTGACTTCAAGTAGGCTGTAATGGATTATCGTTCGTCAGTGAGTTTGATATGTGAAGTTTTGACTCTTTGCACACCAATGGCTGCCTGAAGGAAAAAAGTCTAAACAAAAAGTTGGAAAACTTGTGACCTTTTCACTCTTGGTGATTGTTTTCCAACTCATTAAAATGTAGCACGTCTATTCCAAGCCGATCCACTTAATTGAATCAGGTTCTTGCTTTTTGAGGATAGTTACAGTGAATAGCTGTACTTTAAATATCTGTGATACCAATAGAGATCATTGATTCAGCGTTACATTTCATATCTGATTTTCCCTTAAGCACTTTCCACTCTTTCAAACTTTTGATTTTTGTAAAGACGAAACTCCATAAGTTTGGCAAGTTCAGAATTGACATCGTCTGTAGGATTTGGAGGCTTGTGGTGAAGACAGGAGTCGTAGTCAGTCTTCCCAGTTTAAACCCTTTTTGCAACAGTGCCAAATAGCGCTTGTAGATGCAGAATAATAGGCGAGAAATTAAAAATACAACATTGAATTGGTCAAACTATCAAAAGTAACCCAACTTTAGGAGAACTTGACAAACACTACTGGCCTTAACAAGCCTCTGCAAAGGAGCTCTGGAGCATACAGCTCTATCCAGGATCAGAGGAGCATCATCCACTGCTTATATACTGGAAGCTACAAGACAAACCTAACGTTAACCAAATAACTAACAAAAATATTTATCAATGGGTCAAACCATTACTTATGCATAAGGGAGTATAAAAAACAGTAAACAGATACATATGGGTTACAGTTTGAAGAAAGATGTATTACAACAAAACAACGGACTATTCATGTTTTCAAAATTAAAATCTTTGTAATAAAAGAATAGCTGGTTAAAGCGTTAATCATGATTAATTAATTTTTTTTTTTTTTTCGCTCCAAAAATTGAGGAACGTCTCTCATTTCACAAGTTCCCGGTAAACTCGTAATAAAAAAAATAAACAAAATTTTGTTGTTTAAGCTCACTCGTTGTTTTCATTGATTCAGTCATACACCAAAATCCATGAGAAAAATGTTGCTTCTGGTGTCAGATATTATGAGATTAATTTAGATGAATTAGACCTCTAAGATAAATATTATATTTAACATTTATCTTATTCTGAAGTTCCAAACATCAACTATATTTATACTGTACATACAATCCAAGCCACTGATGGATTAAAACTACCCAGAATTAATGTTTACCCCAAAAAAACCTACTACCAGCTTACAAATGGTACGTTACAATAATAATGAAAATAAATGAAAAAAAAAACAAGATTATTGTGCCTCATTTGGCACTTCCACATGTAAATGAGCCAGTATGTAAAACACCTACAACATCAGATCTCAGTCTCTGCAGGACCTTCACATTTAAAATCATTCAGGGCATTCATTCATATATATATAAATTACAAAAAATAAGAACTTGATAAATGTACCATATAGTATAATTAGATTTAGTGATTGAAAGCATTAAGTGTAAACAACTGTGGTAAACCAAGCCATGATTGACCAGTCAGTTCAGTGTTTCATGTTAACTTCCTCGTCTGCTTTGTGCTTCCACTAAAGCCAAGCTGTCACTGAGCTGCAGCTTCCTGTCAGCCATCATCATACCTCTGCTTTTATCTCACAGCGGGTTTCACCAACACCGCATAGATGGATAAACATGTGCATGTGTCACTGTTCAAACACTACTATTACACAAGTCATGCACTGGGGCCGTTCATAGTCAGCCGTTTACATCAGCAAC
Source organism: Gouania willdenowi (assembly GCF_900634775.1). Taxonomy (NCBI): domain Eukaryota; kingdom Metazoa; phylum Chordata; class Actinopteri; order Blenniiformes; family Gobiesocidae; genus Gouania; species Gouania willdenowi. Next base: position 10,271,022 of record NC_041055.1, on the reverse strand, counting down.
ATTATGGCAACTTTAAAATCATTTAAAACATCTTTGTCGACTTTTATGAGAACAATACAAATGTTGATCAGATCCAAAGATATATTCTATTTCACTGTAGATAAGTTATGTCGTGTTTGATAAGTGTGTACAGTATATAGTGTGTAGACATTATAAATGCTTGTCACAAAGTAAATTAATAAAATGCTACAGTAATTTAAAAGTGTTCTGTAAGTCTTTCCCCGTAAACTCTTACAAGTAAAGCAATTTTTTTCTTAACATGTATCTACACTGTTGCAGGTCATGAAGCATATCCTACTTTAGAATCAAATTTAATCTTTAAATGTTAAATGTTCATGCAAATTTGGCCCGTGTTTAGATGTTGTGACAAAATACAAGGACACGAGGCTGTTAAATGTGGAAAAGACTTAGTCATAAACCAAAAATCAATCTGTGCAGATTGAAAACTGATTTGTAAATTGGAAATTAGTCTGGTCCCGCTGAAGCTTTTACCCTATAAAACGATGCTGCGGCAGCTTTCAATGGATATCTGCCTCGGGACAGCTTGAAGCCCCCTCTGCTCATTTATAGATTTTAATACTGGCTACATTTAAAACATCATTGAAATTTCGATAAGATCAGGAAGTAAACAGCAAAACTGAAGATCCACCAGCTGCAGCAGTTCGACAGTTACTAAATAACACACAGAGAAGTAGCACATTTGATATATATATATTACATACATAAACCATCACAATATAATAATCTTAAGTATTTGTTATTAATGATATAACCATATGGCAACTTTTTTCCTGACTTCAAATGAATAACCATGAAGCAAAATAACAGTCCTATGATTCATGCATACTCTTAAAAAGAATCCTCAAAAATCAATAAATAATTTATTCAGTAGCTTATTTTGGTGTTATCAAATGTCATCTAGCAATTTAATTAATTCAATTTTACATAAATCAATACTCGTTTATATACAAATTTACACTCATTGGACAGAATGTCTCGCAAGGATAAACAATCAAAGTCACACTCCCACTCACAGTCAAATGAGGTTTGGAACATTTACAGTAAATTTCAATGGGGACTTGAGCACGGAATTTTGGGAATATTAAAAAATATAAAAATATAAACTTTTCCTGGGCATTATTTATTGGAATTACCTGGAAATTGGGAATTTTCAAATTTGATAACTTCCAATGAAAATTCTAAAAATTGAAGGTTGACCCTTAACAGGAATGTTAAAAATAGTTTGGAAAATATATTTCAGCATCATTCAAAATACCAAATACTTTCTTCCAGGTACCTCCAATAAATAATTAAAATTGAGAGTTTACAATTTTGAATTATCCCTAAAGTACTGAACTTAAGTTCGCGTGGAATTTTAAAGAGAATTTTTCCACCCCTTCGCAATCCTAACTGGAATAAACACATCAGGAACAGGCGAATCCACGCTCACATAACTGTGAAACAGATCCATAAATGTGGTAAACTATAGCAGCAGTATTGTGCAGCTGTCCGTGTAAGGGTGTGTAGTTGCCCTGGAGCGATGAAGACCCCAAGGCAGATTACATGAGACAAGCTCAGCAGGGAAAGACCTCACAGTTCAACCAGGCATCCAACAGTCTGTGGCGTCAGATTCCATCATTGCTAAATAGAGTGTTTTAGCAACAAAGAGAGTGGCTTTGACATGAGCATATAAAGGGTTCAAACCCAACACTAACTGAAGGGTACTCGGAGTGATGTCTTTTATGAGATTTCCTCAAATCTTTGTGAGTATGGCAGCAATTCTAGTCAAACAGAAGAAATAGAGATGCACCACAGCACAATGTCAGCCTCTTTCACTTGAATCCGTGTTGTTTTGGCACAAATTTTGCAAACTATTGTGCATGATTTCAGAATGCCAACTCATTAATGAATTTATTAATGAATGCAAACATGGTGAAGACCACCCAGCACAAATTTGGGCTCTGCAGACATGAGCATAGTGTGGGAATGCAGCGTAGCCGAGGAGAGTAATTACACAATCTGAAATGTTGGAGGTGTAATTAAAAAAGAATTACAGCAAATGAAGCAACCTGGATGTACTCGCGGCGCCACGGATGGGTTCCACTTTGATCAAAGCCCACCCAGGTCCTGTTCATCCAATAATTAGCCCATGTGAAGCTTTGATTAAAAGCTTTTCAGCTCATCAGCAGCTTGCACCCCACATGTGGACTTTAAACCTCCCTACAGGCGGCATCGTCAGTGCCTGATCCTTTGAGAAGATCCTTTCAGAACCTTTCAATGCATGCGTGTCGACTACGTCACTTCCTTCTCTCGCAATCTTTACGACAAGAGCTCCTGGAATGTGATATTTGAATGTAAACTGACCATACAAAGTTTTTTTATATTTTAATAGTACATACAGTATTTAAATATGTGACTGTTTTTGTGACGTTTTTAAATGTTAAAGGTATAGAGGAGGATTTATTCAAAGTTTAGAAAAGTTTTGAAAAATTGCACATGCACAATGCTTTACCTGCTCCCAAGAGATTTGCACTTTTCCCACTATCTCAGACTCGCCACCGGTAAGTGAAAAGTGTGCATGCGCAGCAAGCGAAAACTAGCTCGGGGGATGAGCATGTAGGATGGCCTTACGTAAACATATCACCAGAATGATTGACAATTAGGAGGACCAATAGTCTTCATGCCAAAATAACATCCTCCACTATACCTTTAATTAAAAGAAAAAAAAGACAAAAAGGAAAAACCACTGCAAGATAATATGTACAAAAATGAATCAAAACACAACACACAACATTGACAATTAAAAACCAAACAGAAAATAAAATAAAAACCAAAATAATCGGAATTCTCTCAAAACATACGTTTCCAATAATTTAGGAAATCTTGTCAGAAGGTTTAGAATGCACAAACTTTCAACACGCAACGCTTGATTCTGGTTTTACTGACCAGGAATCGCCACCTGAAGTCAGCGCTCAAACACAGTAAAGTCGGACTTCTAAAATAATTTGCCTGACATCCCACAACAACGACGGCACTCATGCACAACAATCAATTTCACTGAATTCTTAGCGTCAGTTTCGCAGAAAAGGGCTGAAATGAAGATAAAGGGAAGCCCGTTTTTTTTGCTTATTTTAACTGGCCCATTCAGTTTAGTTTTGTGGAGGCCCGCCCACAATCAAAATCACGGACCGTAGGTAGTCAGTGATCTGTAAAGAAGTTTTTGTAGACATCAACAAGAGTTCCATGAATCAGTGATTGATTGCTCAACCTCACGAACCCGAAGTGTGTCTCCTTGTAGTGAAATTGAATTGCGTGCAGTAAATCTGAATTTGAGAAGCAGAAATATATTGAATTTTTGAAATATACTATGATTATTTTTTTTCAACAAGAAAAAACACAATTTGAAGTTGTTACTTTGAAAGTCAATACAGACTATTGAAATTCAGTTTCACCAATCGCAGACTGAATCATAACATAACCTAACCACTAGAGCAGACATGGGCTCATCTGTAAACAGTCGCATTTACTGGTTCAATAAACGGGAAGAGATTCAAATTGTGATGTAGCTGGTTATGATTTACAGTCCGCATAAACAGGACTGAATCATAACATAACCTAACCGCTAAAGCGGACATGGGCTCGTCTGTAAACTGTCTCATTTACAGACCTGGGAGTCGCTGTTAGCTTACCAACATACGGGAAGAGATTAGTCACCTTTACAATAAGTGCTGACTAGGCCATTGGGAGTGAGGCCCAAGGCCAAGGCAGACTTGATACTAATGTATCATGTTTTTCTGCAGTCAGTGCCTTCTCCTCGTTTTTCTCTCTCTGCTCTGTTTCAGGTGTCGTGAAGCTGATGATGGCAGTTCCTGATCTGTGGTTCACGGCTCAACTAGTCTGAGCCACTCTGATGTTCTATCTCTCTATCCTGTTCTGTTGGTCCTTCTGTCCACTAACCCCAACCAGTCCACGCAGATGGCTGCCACCTCTGAACCTGGTTCTAACGGAGATTTCTTCCTGTTAAAAGGGAGTTGTTTCTTCCCACTGTCGCTAAATGCTTGTTCATGTGGATCTTGTTGGTTTTTTCTTTGTTACTATGAATTTTATATTTTGATAAGCGCATTGAGATGACTTTGTTGTAAATTGCGCTATACAAATAAAGTCGAATTGAATTGAATTAAAAGGCTAAGCACATACAAAAGCTGCCCTATGTGCTATCATAATAATATATAATTATAGATTTGTTTCTTTTGTTGATTGACTTTTCCACCATGATCAACTCAGGTGACATCACTGATAATGATCCTTATAGATATGGATTTGTTGGTGAATGCAAGTTGGACAAAGATCTGGACAGATCTCGAAATGCTTGAAAACACTAGAGTCTCACACAGGTTTAAACATATTCTGCTCTGTGCATTCATTTACACATAGTCCTGTACGGCTTCTTCCCGAGAGACATAAATCTCTGCTCTGATATAAAAGGCAGTAGAGATTCCCATTACCAGAAAGGAAATGACAAAAAGCTCCTCTGAGGCTGTACTTTATCTGTGTATTACACATGCAGTGTGACCTTGTGACTTTCCACTTTCCATCAGAATGAGACCATAAAAGCTCATCTGAGGAGCGCCGCACTGTCACAAGTGCTTTGCTTCACACAAACAAAAAGGCTGCTGCAAAAAGAAGTGGGAAAATAAACCAAACTAAATTCTGCGACCTTTTGATCTAATTTGTTGACCTATAACAGCAGAGTTTCATTGAGTCAGTAAATGCTTCATCGATGGGATAAAACGTCTGTCGATACTCTGCGTCCCCTCAGATATCCTGTTATCTCTGCTGCCCTGCTGACCTGGATTCTCTCCTCTGCTCTCAGAGCCAAAAGAGCTTCTATAAACTCTATTACACTGGTGCTGATTACTGGGAATTTTTTCACATTTTATGCAATATTCAGTGTTGGTCATCGCTAGGAATTTTTATCATTGCATGACTTTCTGTGATTGACTTGCAAATATTAATTGCATTGTTACCTGCCAGAGCAAAAATACAATAAACCAAATGGTGAAATATACTGTGATATAAATAAAAGTTTAATAACTTTTTGGTTCTGTGCTTTTAAAAATAACACTATGCAATACAATATATCCTAAAATAACATAATATATTAATAATATAATATTGTTCAATGCTAATTTCAGCCAATACTATAAATTGTAAATAGCAATTTATAAATAATCAGTAGGCTAGTTTTAAGGCATAAAATGTGCATGTCAAAATATTTATGTTTGCGTGGCTTCGTGCGTGTGCATGTGTCTTCCTCCTCCTCAGCTTGTGTTCCATGTCCATACTGTGTTCTTCTGTAATGATAGTACAGTACAGTTTATGGATGAATTGATTTGAGTGTAATCTTTAAAATACTTTTGAATTTGCTCTGCCGGTGCATATGGCATCACTGAGTGAGAGATGTTTAAGACATGAGTTTATTGTTAATAAACTACAACATCAGCAGTGTAAAAGTAGAAGTTTAGAATGACTTGGTTCCGCAAGAACCCACAACTGCGACAGAGGCACAGCAAATGAACTGAAACAGCGTTCCATTGGAACAACATTTGTATTCTCCGCATCAGAGCTGCATATTCTCTGCACTGCTGGAACACTTTACTGAGACTAAATCTCACAAGAGCAATACAAAATAGTGTATTGGGGTGAAATTAGTGTGTGGCACAAAATAGTCCAGAGTAAAAATAAATGGCCCACACTGAACTGAAACCCCCTCCATTTTATCAGGATGTATTACAAATGTGCTGCGCTGCACAACACACACAATTCTCCCTAAGCACTAGTGTGTGTGTGTGCACCTGTGTACATGCCTGTTTGTGTGTGTGTATGTGTGTGTGATGGATAGGCCAAGGGGCTGATGGGAAAAGACTAGATCAATTACAGAGATAGAGCAGCAGATGAAGGAACAGCCATGCTGACCTTTAACACCCTCCTCCCTCACCCCCCCTCTCCTCTTCCTTCCCTCCATCTCATTTTCTCCACTTATCCTTATCAGCACAATTGCCTCTCTGATTTTCCTCTTGTCTTTTTCATCCCCTCGTTCATCTCTTCTCTCCTTTTGCATAATAATCCATCAGTGTTTGTTGTCATGGCAACACTCTTTTTACTTCACTTTTTCTTCAAATTTTCTATTTTCTGTATTCGTCCCAAAGCATCCCACTACTACGATGCATCAGACCATTTCCTCCACCTTTACCCCATCTACACTCCCCTTTTTCTTCTCTAGGCTTTTCCTGTTGCCTTGGCGACGTCTCCTCCTGTCTTAATGTCATTGAGTCACATATGAATATTTAACAGGTCCAATGTCCTACGTCCATCCACATCATGTGCTGTCGTTTATCTCCTTGCCTGTCGTCCTCTCCTGGCTGACACTCCACTTCTCTCAATCAGCCTCCACGTCCACTTCTTCTGCACCTTCATATCCCTTAAAGCCCCTCCCTCTGTTTTCTTGGTTATTCCTCTTCTCTCAGACATTCTTCATGTTTTACCTATTTACCTCCTTTGTTCCTCCAAGTTTATTCTTTCTTTTCTTGCATATATCTAAATTCTTAATTATTTTTTTTCTAGTTGTGTTGTGCTGTATTTGCTGCTTAGTTTTCCTTCTTCTGTTTGACCACTTACCCCAATAATGACAGAAATCAGAACATCTCTAACCTCACAGTTATTAAGCGCTGTTTTTTTGTGTGTGTGCTCTTTTAAAGCTCAAATATCTAATGCTTGAAGAGAAGGAAATGCTATGCTGTGAATTAGCTTGCTTTTCAAAATATATGCAAAAGTATTCGGCCCCCTTGAACTTTTCGACCTTTTGCCACATTTCAGCCTTCAAACATAAAGATATAAAACTGTAATTTTTTGTGAAGAATCAACAACAAGTGGGACACAATCATGAAGTGAAACGAAAGTTATTGGATATTTCAAACATTTTTAACAAATAAAAAACTGTAAAATTGGGCGTGAAAGCATGAAAAAAAAAGTAGGCATAAAAGGCAGTGGTGGCCTAATGGTTAAGGAAGCAGGCTTGTAAAATCCACCCTGGTCCATCACTGTGGGATACTGAGCAGGTCCCTGAACCCTAACTACTCCCTGGGCGCTACACTGTGGTGCCCACTGCTCCTCAGGGATGTGTTAAATGCAGAAAACACATTTTGTGTATATACCTCTATCATTTGGGCTGGATACTGTCGGAACAACATCCGGCACCTCCTAGATTTTGACCGACACTTACTTGATTGGATCCAGTACCTCATTTTTTTATTTTATTTTTCTTTTCAGCATTTTATTTGCTCTTAGGTGTTTTGATGAAATTTTGAAGTACAGTATTATATTTGGACAGCTGAAACTCATATTGAGTTGAAATCACTGGAAATGTCATTGTACACACAAAATTGAATGCTGGAAATCAGCAGCAGTTAGCGTAGTGAGTAGCAGCACCTGTAGCAACGATGCTAATGCAGGAGAACCTGCCTTCAACAGACAGGACACAGGAGGAGAACTATCCAGGGCACATGAGGACTCAGGGACAGACAGAAGAGAAGGACACGACGGTGAAAATCCTGGTATTGAGACAAAGGCTCAGTTCAAAGCCAAGATGAGCTGCTACTCGTGGCTTATGAAAGACAAGGTAGGCCTTGGATGTGAAATATGTAAAACAGTTGCGAGGATACAAAGTTATCCATGGCTGTTTTAAACAAATAAAAGGTAAGCATACATTATATTTTCATTCTCTGCTGTGCTGCTATTCCATTAGAGGAGTTACAGTGGTGATTTTACACTAAATGAGAGACGGATGCGCTCCGTAACTGGCGATTGTCCGTGGTTCTTTAAAGCCGATTCATCATTATTTCATTAAACATTTAGGTTAACTGGTTGTTTGTGTTCACGTGATATCATTAACCCATTTAGTTAGCAAAAGGTGCTTTAAAAATGTTTTATTCCATGACATTTTTGTCTCTCTCTTACTGTCGGAACAAAACGCGGCCAGTGTTCTGGGACCTGATAATTTACAAATTAAGCACTGCCTCTACATATATGACAAAAAATGACAAATGACAAAGTCAAGAAAGTTAGATGTACACCAGATATAATCAAGTGACGGCACCTAACATCAAACATTGTGGTTTTCATTCAACCAGGTCCAGATCTTTCCGAGTTTGAGGTCCATGATGCTCAGGATTCTCATTAAGCCAAACAAAAAGGATTTCTGTGGCAACACTTAAAGGGTTTGTACCACTGCACTGTGTGTTCCCAAGTGAACGCCATTGGTGGAAGATCTTTCACATCTTGTTTGGCACATTATTTAACAAGATTTAGAACAAAAAAGTGTTGAGTTGAAGGCTTTTTTCCCCCCTTACTTTCAGGTAAAATACACAGCCAAACAAAGGTGAAATATGTTATTATCTTTCTGCCTAATTTGGAGTTCCAATCGTAATAAATCTCACACATTAGCATTCTTAATTCTTAAAAACTCCAGAAATTGACCTTAAAGAAGGTAACCGCAGACGCATGGAGAACTTTCTCCTTTAACATGTCACAGAAAGCCATTAATCACAGCTAATTAGAATAGTCTCTGCACTCTCAGCTCCCGTTTCAGTGACATTTTAATAACACCTCTGTGTTGATTTACACACAGTCTCATCCCACCCCCCACCCCCACGCCCACAGTCAATCTCACTGCTTTACTAATGAACTGCAAACACTGTCGCTTTACGTAATCACAGACCCACCGTAGTTCAAAGGGCACCACTTCCTGTGTTCAGCGTGGCTTATCGCTATCACTAACAAGCTCCAATAGTGTACGGAAAATCTAATATCAAAGCAAATGTAACAACATTCCAACCCACATCACTGTGTACCAAGCAGCGGAGGTTAGAGAAGGATATTTAATGACTTGCTGTGCAAACACATTTGACAATGAACGTTTAAGAACTACAAATCATGTCAGCTAAAGTGTCTCAAGTTGCACATTACCGTAGTGGTTTACTGATATGTAGGAAGAGGTTGGGATGTGTGTTAGCACTGGAACTTTTTTGAAAAACTTTGGTAAAAGTTTGTCAGGTACAAGAGGAACCCGTGTGGGACTTTCTGAGATTGAGGTCCAGTTAGCTCTGGGATTAATTAAATATTACTCATGTTCCCAAGCTGATAAAAACAGGCTTACACTCTGCTGATGATACAGCGTGCACAAACTGATAATATTCAGTTAATAGCAGCATAATATCGTCATATTAATCTATAGCCACAAACGCTTTCTACCATCAGCGATGATGATAAAGAGGAGAGAGGTAAATTGACGTTACCTGGTTATTTATTGTCCAACTGTGGCATACTTTAATATTCTGCTTTTCTAATGATACAGCACATAGAAAATAACAGATGGTTGGAGTGTGTATTTTCTCTATTGATACTGACCACTACAGACCCCACAGAAGCTACAGTTTTGGAAATATTTGACCTAATCATCAACCTATCATGAGAAGGTTGCTGCCACACATTATTAGCTGCCCAATAATCTTGCAGCTTTCTCCTATTATCCTTAGGGTCAATTTGACCCCCTTCAATGTTTATCAATCAAAAAATTTTATTTTCATGAGAACTTTTCCCACACGATAGGCATGAATGTGTGTATCTGTGTGTGTATGGGTGACCTACTACTTAAACCTGGGGTTAGATTAAACCCACGGGTAAAAGGCGTTAGTGATATTTGAGGAGAATAGGAGGGTTAAGGAAAAATGGTTAACTGGGTACATAGTAGGGCTGCTCAAATCAATCGAAATTCGATTACGATTTTGATTATTACACCCAACGATTAAAAAAATAACAACCGAGAGAAAAAAAATGATTAAAAATATGTTTTATTCACTAAATAAAACCAATCCACTATTTAGGAAATCTATAAATAATAAAGCTTGGCAGACACATGTTATTGATACTAACTTTGAATTGTTTAATCCACACACATGCAAGCTCCTCCCCTCCGTCCCGCCCCTCTCAAAGCCAAAGCTAGCCTGCAGGCTAACATGTTGCTAGTGGTCTTGAAACATGGCAGGAGAAACGCAGCAAAAACGCTTGGTAAACAAGTGGCAAGTGAATTTTGGGTTTGATGATGAAGACCCAGAGCAACAACACATCACGTGCGAGAAGTGTTTTGTTTTGTGCAAAAGTGAACACACTTGATTTTAGTGTTTTAAGGATTTGATTTATGTTTAAAGAATATATTTTATGTTTTTTTGTACAAAAAATAAATAACTTTTTGGTTGACAAATAATAATTTGAATAATCGTGATTTCAATTATGACTAAAATAATCGTGATTATTATTTTTTTTCTATAATCGAGCAGCCCTGGTGCATAGACGCATGATGAATCATTCTGTTCCAGAATTTGAATCAGGCTTTCATTCCTTTAGCATTCTCTCCTTCCAGACTTACATTGGTGGAGTCATCAGCAGGTTTAGCTCCTCCCTCCTCAGGTAGGTCTGGAGCTGTAGGTACTGAGACAGGCAGCAGAGGAGAGCGCGCCTTCCCAGCCTGACCCAGAGATGCTGTCTTCACCTGAGGTTTGGGGAGACTCGCACCTGGACAAAAAGAAGGGAATGTTTTTCCAATGTTGATGGTGAGGGTGCAGAAATATTCCAACATAAATCTTAAAGACAACTTTGATTACAGATGCTACAATCAAACCTAAGGGAGACGTAATAATAAACACAGCCAGATGGCTCTTATAGATCATTCCTTTTCCCCAAAAGCGTACTGTAGTTACTAACAAAATAGAAGTAAAAAATGTGTTGATATTTCTTTTTCTTTCACTCCATCATTAAAGTGTGAAAACCATTCTTGCAATTCTAGTTCCAAGGGCTGCAGGACACCCACCACATACAGCTTATTTAATAATGACATGTGTTTATTGATTGTTTTTTTTTAAAGTCTGAATCTTTTACACTGATACACTGATCCTTTATGGTTCACACATGAATACAAATAATTTTATCACATTTTCTGAATCATTGGGTTCAAGAGAAAAACTGAACATGAAAATAAAAACAGCAGAAAACAGAAATTCAGTGTGAATTCAGCCATGTTATTTAAATGATACACGCAGCCAAGAGGATTAGTTTATTCCTCATCTCATCTTTGATCCTTGGCCCAAATGCAAACAGGGTAATGAGGAAAGATGATGACAACAACACTATGAATACTGTGATTAGAGTAGTATGATTACAACAGATTACTACAGTGGTTTCCATACATTTGGGCTTCTTTTGAACATGTCAGATCTGGCAACCCTGAATTAGAACAGTCAATGAGCTTCAAGTCGTTCATTAGCCTGACTTCATTTGGATTCTCAAGCCTATTATTATCGCCCTGTGTCTTGTACAGTATCTCAGACGAGTTGTTTACCGCACACTTCTTCAAGATTTGTCACCTTTATGAATTGTATATTTATTAGGAATGGTTCTAGGCCAGCTTATATGAGTAGGGTTGGGCATCGTTTGGATTTTTAACGATTCTGATTCCGATTCTCAATTTTGATTCCTTTTCTAAACAATTCTCGATTCCAATTCTTTGACTTGTTGACCTGCACAACTTACAGATTTCACAGGAGAAATTTTTTTTTTTTTTGAAAAAGCCTTTACACAGGCCATTTTTATTAATTCATTTAATTAATACAGTTTAATTGGGCTGCTGTAACTGTAATTAGGGTATTCAATTACTAAAGTCCCCAACTGTAACTGTAAAAGTGAAACTTGCTGAAATAAAACTACAAACAAGTTGGCATCAGTCTAAAAAACCAAGAGCTACATCCCAGGTAGATGTAAAACTAAATAAAACAAACTCAAACCCCGGAGCAGTCATGTGACAAATCAATCAAAGAGAGAAAGATGATTATTATTCTGGATACAGTGGAAACAGAAACTATAAAAATAGTTATATTGTGAACCTGTTTATATTGTTTATATTTATATATGAGAGGGTTTAGTAGCAGAAATGTGAAGGTGGCATCATGCGTGTACATCACGCTCCAGCACATTTCATGTGGCTGTCTTCATCGGACTAGGTTGTTGGATGGCCATAAGACACCTGAAAATATATTGACCTAATAATAATCTAAAAAAACAATAATATTAACAATAACAGATCGTAAACATCCACTAGTGCCAAATTTCCTCTTTGGCAGATATTTACAGTTATGTGGATCAGTGATCCTGATCACGGTACCATGATCATTCAAGCTGTAGAAGCAGCTCAAAGAGTAGAACATAGGGAATCACTGATTTTGGAAACTGATCCGGAATCAGTATATTGATCCAAATCCATTCCAAAATAAGATCTCGTGTTCCCTATCCCATTTTGGGTATGTCCTGAGGATCTAATCAAATATATACACAGGCCATTGTGTGGAGCAGAGGTTAGTGAGGTTGAATCGTAGCTCGAGGAAAGTTTAAGTCAAGATATCGGCTCTCGTGGATTAAGTCTGGATGTTGGAGAGGATGCAAGAGTTGTTTACTGGAGTTTTTACAGAAACACAGTAGCAAAGGTGTTTGCTTCTGGAGGGGTGTGTTAATTCTATACATCCGAGTCAAAAATGAAGTAAAAAAGCATCTTTTAGTATCAAAAAACGACTACTTTTTAAATATATTCTACAATATCTTCTATGACCTTATTTTATTCCACAACAGAGCAGACCTTGTTTGGCTCGGATTGTGTGTCGGCTGAAAAAGCTCCACCAGCTTTATTTTGAACTGAAGCACAACCAAATGTGTCCATCTGACTTTTTTAGCATGCTGCTGTCAGACTGAATCAAAACCCCATGAGAAAAATAAATTTAGTAGAAAACCACAATGGGCTGTATGGAGCTGAAGTAAAGGTTGCACATCCATTGTGGAGAAAGCCATGAAAGTTAGTTTCATGGTGCTGGTCTCCCCTCAGGGGGTTTGTCAGAGAAAGATGAGGTGAGGTGAAAAAGTCCTGCAGCTAGCCAGCTAGAGGTGGATTTATTCACCAGACAGAGTGGAGAGGAGGTGTGAAACGCCCGCAGAGGGTCACATCAGAAGGCCTGTATCTGTCTCTGAGCCTGAGCTGAAGATGGAAAGATTTTGCAGTTATAGGAGATTGCAATAGAGGGGGTGGGGCTATTGATCCTGAGAAGAGCCTGTAGTAAATAAAGTCAAAGGAGAAATATGTTATGTTCACAAGTCCATTAACCCCCCTATTGTCCTCAAATATTACAAACACATTTGACCCCAGGGGTATTTGTCTCCAAAAATGATTTTCAAAAATCATCAATCAGGCACTTTGTTTATTTGTTGAATACATAAATAACCCCTTGATAATGAAACCTAGACCTGTTCTCTAGCGCCACCATCAGGCCAAACTTTTAAATCAGAATTCATTTATTTTTTAATAGTTTTCATCCAAATCTTCTCAAATGTACTGACAACATTAATGACCCCAAAAGTATGAACCCTATTGGCTGTGGTGATGATATGATCTTTCCTGCTGTGCCACTGTCAGGTCAAAATTTCAGTTTTAGAGTTAGTGCATCTTGAAAATCTTTCATCCAAATATTTTCTAACATGGGGTACACATTCATGACTCTTACAGAATGCACTATATTGATTAATGTTGGTGACCCTCCCTTTCCTCTCATAAACATATTTATTTACTACTTCAGATGAGAGAGACACACAGACAAGTTTTACACAGCTAAAACAGCTTGGGGTCAAATTGACCCCAGAGGAACACCAATGCGCACAATATGTGTTCAGCACATAGAAAAAAAACCATCATGATCATTTTATATCAATTGTACCCATCAAATTATGGAAAGTCATGAAATATGAGGAAAAACAAATAGTCATTATTTTTTGAATGATAAACATTGAATAGGGTCAAACTGACCACAAGGACAATATGAGGGTTAAGGACCTCTCGTCTTGTCTGAGGATACATGCAGGAGAGAAACCCAAACTCTGTCTGACTCCGCCTCCATAGGTTTCATGGCGCTGCATCTTTTGAGCATTGACCCAAACAGGATTATACCAATGTTTCGAAACCTTTCTTTATCCTTTTGACAAAACATATAATAGAAAAAAGTGAAATTAAATGTAACTATGGTTACAGACTTCCACAGGTTTGTCCCTCTGCTCCAATATCCTTTCCTAATTACTGCCGATATCTATCTTAAGCTCAATCACAGCTTTGTCTGTGCAACAATGCCGTCCCTCTGTGACACGAGATGGAGACGTCCTCCTAAAACATTCATCACAGCAGGCTCTGCTTCCAGCTCCGTCTTTTTTCACACAGACATTCCCATTCCAGCATTAAAGCACACATTCAAACCAATTTATGTGAGTGACTGCATGCTCACCATCACACTTCACTTCTCACACTGGATTTGGAGACGCCATTAAAAAAAAGAGGGTGAGGTCTTAGCTTCATTAGCTAATAGAAACTGAAGGAGGCAGTGGTGGGAGGTGTGGCCTGTATCAACTGCAAACTAGACAGTGGAATAGTGGAATAGATGCTCATTTATTTCTGATTTACATCTATTTATTTTCACTGGAGCAACATCTGTCCAAGAACCACACTGTACTATAGCTGCAGTATCATGGAGAGATGTATTTAGCTCTTATAGTCACCATTGTTATACATTATTTTGCTTCAGGTTTGCAAATTATCCATTTATCTTACCAACTGCTTTTTTTTTTTTAGGGTCACGGCTATTGGAATAGAAAGACAAACACTGACACACTCCCATTCAGTGTATCATGAGCAAATTTAGAGATTTATGTTTTTTAATGGTGGGAAGCATTTTTTTTTTTATTCTATTTTTAACAAAAACACCTTTAATGTCCCTTAGTCATCTATGACACTTGACCAGCAGATATTGCTCATTTTATCAAAAAACATCAGATTATAATTGATCAAAGTGGTTCAGCAAGCTATAGTTTCTAGTACATCCCCAGACTGCACCCTCTTCCCTCACTTGTATGAAAATAGATCTTATTTTATGTTTCACATTTTAAAAACATGCTGTTCTAGAAACTGAGATATGGGCTAAGTTACCATAGATAGGTAGAAAAGACATGTTCGGTATAGGGCGGCTACTTGGAATGATCCAAAATAGTCGTCATCTTACTCTGAACTAGGGTTGCATGGGGGGGGAGGATTTCTGTATTTTATTGGTAAATTAAAATTTTGTAAATTCCCTGTCTAGTCCCATTAATTCCCTTTAAATTTCATAAATTCCTGTTAGTTCTTATGGAAGTTTTAAAACTTCCCAGAATTCTGCAACCCGACTCTGGACTAACTAGAGAGAGCAATCAGCTATAATATAAAAGTGTTTTTTTTATTTACTGCCACGTTGCAAGTCTTGAATATTATTAAATGGTTCATAAAACCACTTTTTGTAAGTGTAAAGTAAAATAGAATGTTGACCATCCTCTCATCTATTTGATTGACTTTAACTTCAGTGCCATTGGAATAATTCAAAGACTCATGGTAGAAAAAAATACTGCTTAACAGTGAATCGATCACACAATTTATAGATACATTTTTATATGAATGTTATCATTTTTGATGTCCCCAGCTCTACCTCTGACAAACAGTGCCTTCAAATCATGAATAAGTACAGATTTGTCACATCAGACTTATACACTTTCCAGATGCCAGACAAGTATTGTGATGTTTGACATTTAGAATGAGTGTCTTGACTAAAGCATCGCATTGTATGTTAATAAATCTCATGTATTTTCCTGATAACTTTATAATGATGTTCTAGAGATGAATGTTCTTATATCCCACCCTCTGATAGAAACTGTGATCAACAAGTAACCAGTGTTTGGTTGTCAGGGTCTAGAGATAATTAATCCTAAAGGTTGAATAGTTAAGGTAGTAAACAATTTTATTTATATTTTTTATTTTTATTTAATCCTAAAAAAATAATTTACAGAATTTAAAAAAAAAATACAAGGATGCCTTTTGGACCACACCCCTGGTTTGACATCAGAGCCCTTTTAACCTGGACCAAAGTCTCTCTCTCTCTCTCTCTCTCCTGAACAATCCAATGTGCCATGAAAACATCTCATTCTTTTCACCAAGGGACTTATTCAGAGTTGGATAAACACACAAACATGAAAAGCAAAGAAGATCAAACGCAATTTCTCTGAAGGAGATGGAGGGGATGTGGTGAAAAGCGGGGGCTTGATTGAGGTAGCGGTGACTGGCTTTGAGCCTCTGTGTTAGACAGAGGCAGTGGGCAGGGTCATTGGGTGAGCAGGGGGTTCTGGGAGTTGTCGCCTTGGGCTCAGTATTTTCTGAGAGAAAGGCTTCAAGAGCCAAAAATCAATGTTAATCTGAGGCCACCTGGGCATGTAAACAGAGCAATAACGGAACGATGTACACCCCCCCCCCCCCACACACACACACACATCCCCACCGAACATACACACCGACAAAGATCATATGAAGCTTACTGTGCTTGAGGCTAACAAAGATAGTATGACAGTATGAACTTCTGAGGAAGAGGTAAAACAAGAGAACGAGAAAGACAATGAAAGAAGAATATACCAGACAAAGAAGAAAACAGAGGGGGAATAAGGGATGATCTAACTCGATATTCCCCTAGCTTCAGTAGGACTTACAGTATATTAGTTATTTTATAGTCAACGGTCTGACTGAATGGAGACACACCTTATTGTACTCAGAGGACCTGCTCAGAAGTTAAACTCACTATTTCAAATGATAAAAAGTGCTTGAAAATTGTGAGACATTAAAGCATGATACCCCAATGGTAAAAAAATAACAAATAAAAACAATGCAATAACGTTAGCAAATAAATTGTGTCTCTAGCAAAGTGACCACTCAAACTCCAAATTTCTGACTGCTTTACTGTTCAGCTGTAAAGACAAACAAACAGAACAACAATGACCTTAAAAATGACTACTTATGCTATTAAATTTTACATCCAAGGGGATCACGTGCGTTTCTTGGCAGGCTGTTGATCATCAGAACTGAACCATCAAGGTCAGACCCACGCAGCTGATATTCAATCTTTAATACGTTTATGTGTCTACTTTTTTTTTTTCTTTTTGTTTTTAAAACCTAGAAATATTCTGGTATGAGATAACTGACAAAGCTTTTAGTATTCAGTATATTAATGTTAAACCTCAGAAAAACATGGTTAGTTGGGGAAGGCGGTATGTCAATACATTATTAACATGTTCTTTAATGAAAGAATGATTGAATATTCCAACAGTGTTGATGCACGTTCCAAAACTCAAAGTCCTAGAGCACTGAATGATGTACAAGGGTCCAAATCTCACATTATCCTTGACCCACATGAAGCAGAAATGAAAAAAAAAAGTGTTATGTACCAGCTTCAAAATGGATGCTTTAACCAGACAGTGTTTCGAACAAAAAAAATGTAATTAAAATAACTATGAACTAAATTCTATTTTCTAACCACAAGAGTTTCTGCATCCACTTAAATGTGAAATACATCATTGACGCACCAAACGCTGACATACGAGCCTACTTCAGAATGCAGTCGCATGTACGCTGTGTCTGCGTCATGGGGGGGGGGGGGCATCACCGTGCATACTGCTGATTCACGTGACGTCACACACATTATGCATCGCGAGAGCCAGGGTCGTATATATACAGATATATTGCACTAAATTCAGATGGAGGGCAGGAAGTAACTTGAGAATCAAAAGGTCCATGTTTTGTGTCGTTTACGGCTGCTCTAATTGTTCTAATCGAGAAAAGGAAAAGAGATTTTATAAAGTACCGAAGATTGTCGTTCACAAAGGTGAGAAATGTAAAAAGCTAACAGAACAATGCTGTAAAAAGTGGATTTTAAACCTACTTCTGCTGTAGGGAGAAGCAGAGTCTGCTGATGCCCGTGTCTGTAGCGACCACTTCGTCAGAGGTATGTTAGCGCGCTAACTTTTGTTTTTGTGTTTATATAGCAATAGGTTGTTGTTAAATGCCTATTTATGATATTAACCTTCTTTCATTCTCCCCTGCACACTGTGCACACAGTAAAAGCTGAACACCCAAAAGCTATTTCACTACATGTCATAAAGTAGTAGTATATACAGTATGTATGTGATAAACAAACCTCTTGTATCCTTGACTGTCAGGCTAACGTTGTCGTTCAGATGTATTGTATGTTTGTTTACATTATCGCCGTTACTGCTGAGGTTGTGGACCCACCCGCTCACAAAAAAGTTATATGCCTCCATATTTTAAAAGGCATTCATCTGCTGTTTGGTGTAATAGGACATGGTTAAATGTTGAATGGTGTTTGATGTCTATTTTAAATATTGGTGCACATATGTGGGGACAGCTGTGTGTGCACGTGCGGGTGGGGGGATGGGGGGTAGTCAGTGCGGAGCGTTCTTGTGCCCCCCGCTGTTTTCTTAATGCCCCCCCTATTTAATACTGGCTGTACGTCTTCTTTTATAAAAGCAGCAGCATCACAGGGCTTAAGTTACACGCACTGAATACTTCAGGACAATCCAAGATAAATATGGTACCTGGGAAATGCAAAGTGTTATATTGAAGAAAGATGGGAACTTTTTTTCATACTTTCTGATTTAGGAGAATAGTGGAAATACATTTTGATGAAACTCTGAAACAAACATGAGCACAGTAGTGGAATGTTTTTAATAAAGTTAAGTTTTCCTACATTGCACACAGTCTCTAGCACGAAATCATTGTTTCTCTGCATAACAGTGCCTTTGACTTTGTCCTGGACAAATGACCTCACTCTATGGATACTTGCCTTTGTCTGTATTTGTGTCTGTTAGTCACTGACAAAAGCAGACTTTGCTCCCTTGAAATGCCTTTTTGGTAGTTTTGAGATGCTGTTTAACTTCTAAGGTGGTACTTTGCCCAAAGAACTGGCTTTCATTCTAGAACCCACCTTACCCTATTTTCACCTGCTCTCACAGTGTTGGTCTACTGCTGGCTCTATAGAAATATGTGTGGCTGTGGCACCCACTCAAAGTCTTTATAAGTAGTGACTTTCCTGTTTTTTTTTTGATATAATCAGTACTTTACTCCTTTAAATAGGCAACGTAGTGAACTCTGATTACATTTAGTGAAGCAGACCTGTTCGTCTGTCTCTGCAACTTTGACAATAAACCTTGAGTACCGTAAGTTACCAGCCACTCCTCGGCTCCAAGTTTGTGCTCACAAAAATCCATCTTTGATTGTATTATACTAGTCATTTTTTGTGTGTGTGTTTTTTTAATGTTCAGCATATACCACTAGTCATCATGATGATTGTCATATTGAGTTCCTAATAGTTTAAAGTTGCAGAAGAACAATTTTAATCAGATAAAGACCCAGTGTAAGCCTCATAGATCAATAAATTTAAGATCATTTGATCCAAAAAAAGATGTACAAGGTTGAAATTGCTACTCCGAGGAATGTTTTGATGTCCCGTTTATTGACCTTTTCAAAAAAGTTTCTTGCATTGCATCGTGGGATGTGGAGTCCTGTAAAAAGCTGCAAAGAAGTGAATTCACCTTGACAGAATTTTTGGGGCAAACACAAAAACCCCACTTCTATGCATCCGTCCACAGGACTCCAAACTTTGCTGACAAGTCAATGAACTGAGTTTACAGTGGAGATCAAAATAGACTTTTACATTTCAACCATCTACATTTGTTTGAGTAAATGATTTATGATTTATTCATCTATGAGGCTTACAGCATTTTTCTATCTGTTAGAAAAAAATATGGTCTACATCAGCTTTACATAAAAGTAGACAATACACGATTTTTTAATTCACTTTACCTATTGCAGTTAAAAAAAAAAATATATATATATATATATATATATATATATATATTCTTTAGACAATCAGAAAATCATGCAATTAATCCGATACAATTTTTAATCCTTGTTCAACATGAGTAATAACGCTAAGTAATGTTTTCGTGATGGTCTCTGTGCATAAATGAGATTTTATGAGAAGTTGTAAAGCAAAAGCTTTAAAAGACAGGGCACTCTGCTCTGAAACATGAACACTCAAAGGTAACATGTGACAGTGCATCTGAATTGTAAAAGCAGCCTAAAAAATAATTTCATGTGCACCTTTTCTAAAGACATTTCTTCTGCAATGGATAGGATGGACTTGGTTAAAGGAATTTATGTTTCTAAGCTCATCTTCAAGTGTTTGAAAATGTGACTGAAAAGCTTTTAATGCTGTGTTTAAGCATTCTTGGTGCTAAAAAGTCCAACTACATCATTACTTTTCCGCACAAGCATCAGTAGTATAACAACAAAAGCAATGGTTCAATGCAGAGCACTGGTTTGTGGCGCTCACTCTTAAGTATACATTTACTCCACCATCAGCTGCGTCAGCAAATTACTAAACCACCCACCATTCTTTGGCCTGACACTACAGTGCTTTTAGCTTTTCCTGCAGTTTGTGTGGACACTGATGGTTAATAAATCTGACTGTATCAGAGGAGAGCAAAGCTTATTGAGTCTACGTCTTCTCTGCTTTGGTTTTATCCTCTCTCCCTCTTTGCCCAGCCCCCGTCCCCGGACCCACGGCCAACCCCCATCTGCCCACGTGCTATGTTTCGTTTCGTGACTGTGTGTTATCTTAACTGTGTTTTTTGTAGCTGAGAGGTTTTTTCCTGGTTCTGTACTTTGTTCTCCATTAAGGAATTCAGTTCATATGTCTCCCTATGTTGTTTTCCCATTTTTCATTTAAATATGTGGGTCGCCAATGCCCTTGGCGACCCACAGTTCTCCCATTCTTGTCTCCCATGTTATTTGTGACTGTTCTTCCAAGAGGTTAGATTTTAGGCCCGAGCCCTCGGGCCGAGATGTCGCGCATTAGAGTCGTGTTAGGGTCGGGGTTCAATTTTTTTTTTTTTTATGTATTTATTTTTTTTTATAAATCTCTATAATATTAACATTATTTAAAAAAAAAAAAAAATACTTCTATATTGTTGTGATATCATTTCTAAAGTGATTTCTGCTAGCAGTGGCACGGGATATTGACAGCATTGTGTTGCGTTTAGTCGTTCAGCGTTCACAATCACTGAATATTATTTGCTGATTTTGCTCATTCCTCACTTGCTACTGGGGCGCAGGGAACAAATATGATTGAGTGGTTCAGTCAGGTCTGTGCTCCACGCACGGGCCGCCCGGTCTGGTCTGTAATGCTGTAACAGACTGGGTTCTATGTTGTGGTTATGTTCCATCTGTGGGTATTCAGTGATTAACTGATGCTGAGATTTCCCATGGCCGAGAAGGCACCATGGTTACGTGAGGCTTTCTCTGCAAATGTGTGTCTTTGTTTACATGTCTTCTGAGTGTTGATTGGCTGGCAGGCTGGGGAAAGGGCGGGCGTAAGCGGGGAAAAGACTCGTGAACAGTTCTGTTGTGTATGACGGTGTAAGACGTTTTTTTGTGTGTTTGTTTATTTTTGGTGTGTTAGTACGACCTCCATTAAAGCCTGTAAAACTGTGATAACGGCTCGAGTCACGTCATTACAATACCTTGTGAAAGAGCTGTGGTGCGGTTGTGCGTGCCCCCCCTCCCCACAGCGAGGTAGCGCGCTACTAATCTACCAGCAGCAATACTTGCAATAAAAAAATAATTTAAGTGGGGCTTGCTTTGGGCTCCGGCCTACAATTTAAGTTGGGTCGGGTTTTATGCCCGCGGGCTGGATTTTTTGGGCCCGATCTAACCTCTAGTTCTTCCATGTTTTCTTTAGATGGGATGATACTGTTTGTATATGTTTGTACAGCACTTGTGGTTTTTACCTGTGAAAAGCGCTCAAAAAATTAAGATTACTTGCTTACTTACTTAAAACACTGCGGTCTGTAAGTGTAAAAGAAAGCAGGTACTACAATCTCTTTCAGGTAAACATATAAACAAACTTTGATGTCTTTGAGCTTCCACACAGCTGTCTTCTAATGATTTTAATCTAATGATTCATAAGCTCCCAGAAGACCACGCTGGGGTATTTGTACAACAAGAGATCGAAAGATGTGAACTGATGAAATGGCTCCTCCCAGACTGATTTCTTGAATGCAAGGCAGATAAATTCCTATTTGTTGATATCGGTTGCAATGAACTGATTGACTGTGACCAAAGAGTGAAAGATTAAAGTGACTGTGATTTACCTTTTAAAGAAAACAAGGAGGATGTTGGATACAATGTCAGGGAGAGACAGAGAGGATAATAACGGTGGAGAGAGAGGCAGGTAACATAGGAGGGGCAGGGGGGTCAGTGTAGATCAGATCCAACCCTCTGGCAAATGTCAAGGCCAGTTACAGACTATATTTCTACAAATATACACTCACGAGAAGACAGACACATGGTGTAGAGCCCCGAGGCAAATGCATTTAGCCTTCCTGAATAAAATATTAAACAAAGGGTGGATGTTCAGCACAGAAGAGTTTGCTGAAATTCAGAAACAATCAGCAACAAGCTGGAGCTTCACGAAGCAGCAACAGAATGAATACAAAAAAGGAGTTTTTGTGAAAACAAGTTTTCTTACCCTTGTGTGAGATAAAGCCGGCCCTTTTTTCCTAATCTACCAGTCTGAGTGAAACAGCCTGAATGAAAAGAAATAAAACTGAAGAAATGCTGGTGAAGTTTGATTAAATTGAACTTCTGTGAATTGGCAACAGTGCTTCAGTTTTAAAGAACACTTTCATTTAAGCCTTTCAGCTGAAGTGAATCTGATAAACTACAACAATTTGAATCTAAAGATATACTGAGCGTGTTTGTGTCCATTTATCTGTTTTATCAATATACCAGACAGAAAGCACCGCAGCCCATTACAGCCCACAGAGGGTGAAGGACATGATGTACGCTGGACTGATAACCAGTCCACAACACGTACTGTAAGAACAAAGCCCTCATGAAGCAAATGTAACTGAGAACTAAGACAAAATACAAATTTCACGCCGCCAACAATGCGGTTTTGTACTAAGGATCTCTCATTTATCTGTATGTGGTTAGTTGCTAACCACAGTTTTCTTACCCCTATATAATAGTTACTGCAGTCAAGTGTGGATGTATCTTTAATGAAGTTTCTGCAGCTGTGTGCTCAGCATGTGACGGGGGGCCTTACGCTATCCTAAATTGGCTACTCAGGATTTGTCCCGTTGTGGTTCGAGTCCAACCTCACAGGTAGACCCTTCAGTGTGTGATGTTGAGGAGAAGTGTCTGATCCACATGGCTTATGGACAGGGGTACATCAGGGATCAGGCTTCTCCTACAACTGCTATGCTGACGATACTCAGCTTTTCCTGTCTTTTCCACCTGATGACACTACGGTCTCAGCTCAGATATCATCGTGTCTGGCTGCCATCTCCACATGGATGAAGGAACCCCACCATCAACTGACTCTGTCCAAGACTGAGCTCATTGTCTTCTCAGGTTGTACCTCAGTTCAACCACAGATCAGTGTCCAACTCGAATTCAATCTACTTGTGCCCATAAACTGCCTTCTGGGTGTCATGACTGATGACCATCTGATCTTTAAAGGGCCTATGTTAAGCTAAATCTACTTTTCTGTGCTTTAAACACCATAAAAGTGCTATTTGGACTTCATACACATGCCCAAAGGATGTTGTTGTTTCTGTTACGGAGTGGGTGAGAGGAAGGCAGGCCGTCCTCTGGCCCTACGTCACCGTGCGGGGAGGGGAGACGGACTCACACTCAATAAAAGCTTAAATAGCCATATGTTTTACTGTATGTGGATAGCAAAAACAAATTTGCTTTGGTGATTACTGATCCCCCTCGTAACAGAAAGAGACGTGCAAGGTCCCTTCTGTAGACGCCCACTCATAAGTAGGCCACAAATCAACCTGTTTGTAGACTTGCTCAGAAAGTGACTTTTCAGAGGCTAAAACTCTGGAAAACAGGTGAGTTTGGGAAAACAAACCTCAAATACTATGTTTTGGGGGTTTTTAGAACAAATGGAGATGGGTGAAAAATAGCATGATATGGGACCTTTAAGGTTCATGTGGGGGGTTGCCTGGGGCTCCCTGGCCTCCGCTCTTTCTGCTGGCCTGGCTGCATCTGCGGGCCCAGGGCAGTTCCTGGGCTTGCAGTAGCGTTTTTTTTTTTTGCACATATACTGGTCTACGATACACTGGCACGCCTTGGGATGTGGGATAAAACTCATACTGGGCTTAACCTTAGACACGTTAATCCCAAATACCTGCTTTAGGTACTACCATTCACTCATTCCCCCTGTTCACAGCCACCACCATTATAGCTAAGCTTCACACTTGTCACCATACTGGCTGGATTACACAACATAATAAGCACAATATATTCTACAACCTCACATCTCACCCTCACTGCAAAACAGTCTATTCTTCTCCACCTTTTCTATTTCCTGCCTTGAGTCTCTTCTCCCTGCTCCCTTTCCCCTCCCCTTCCCCCTCCCCCTCCACTTAGGTGTAACACTGCTCTCCCTTTTTATATCCTCCCTATAATAAAAAATTTCTTACCCTTCCTTAGGGAGGGCTGGTGATGGTCACAATTAAGCAATAAAATAAATCAATGTATTTTATTGCAATAACAAAATATGCATTGCTGTCTCATAATGATTGCACTTCCTGTGGTGTTGACCTTTGACAGGATGTGCAGACAAGTAAAAAAAAAAAAAAAAAATAAGGTTCATGTGGCCCCAATTTTTCGGTCTTGAATCAGACCCTACCTGACACAACAGGCCACACAGGTACAGGTCCTTGTGATTTCACTGACTACCACAACTCTCTTCTGGCAGACCTCCCTACTTGCATATTTAAACCTCTGCAGATGATCCAGAATGAAGCAGCATGTCTGCTGTTTAATCTGCCCAAAACAGCACTTATCACCCTGTTGGTAATTTCTCTTCACTGGCTTCCAGTGGAAGCTCAAATAAACGTTCTTCTTCTGGTTTACAGAACAGTGACAAGAGTGACTCCTGCCTAGTTGGAATCTCTCATCCAGATCGACAATCCCCTTTTGCTTGTTACGCTCTGCCTGTGAAAGACAACTGGTGCTCCCAGCCCAGCATGGGTCTAAATCTCTTCTCTGCGGTTCTTTCCAAACGGTGGAATGAAGTACCCATTTCCGTATGATCAGTCCCTTTCTACCTATAAGAGACATCTGAAGACTCAACTGTTAAGGGAACACTTAGGCACTTTATACGACCCTTCTCCTCTTTGTCCTTAGGTGAAGAATGAGTCAGATGTGCCAAGACCAGCTGTTAGTGAATATTTAGCACTGACAGTGTTGAATGAGCGTTGTTGAATGTTGAACAACATTGTTGACGTTGATGTTGAATTGTTACTCGTGGATACATACAGTATATCAATAAATGTATTCTAGTGCTAGATGGCAGCACTTGTTGCACTAACTAAGGGTTTCACCTCCAGTCTAAATTTGTGCTTCTGTTGTAAGTTGCTTTGGACAAAAGCTAAATGAAATAGTAGAATTGTATTTTAACACAATGACGTCAGCTGTCTTTATCCTCTCAAAGCAGTACGTTGATTATTTCCCCCAGTCTACCATAATATATGGTGTGTAACCATCATATGTAATTCATTTAATTTATTAAAAAACACAAATACCATTTAATCTACTCGTTGTCCCACCTGTTAAAGCAATTACAAGAAGGTGGTGGTTTCCACGGATCAAGATACTATGGCAGGCGACAGTGGAGCTATGGCTAAAGTCTGGATCAGTGGATCGCAGTCCGAGTGTTGTCATCGTCCCAAAAGCCGCACTTCCTTAAATTCTAATATTTGCACAAATGATGAACAAAAACAAGATCTATTTGTCTTCTCAGAGCATTTCCTAAATTCTCCTGAATTTCACTATGTGGCTATTATCATTGAACACAGCATTTATGCTAGCATCACAATTGCATGTTCACCTGCCACATTTTTATATCGAGCAGTAGCAGGTTCGGACATGTTACAAACCCTGGAAAGTGGCAGGGCTAGCCAGCACTGCTACTAATACAGGGATTGAGACTCACAATTTAGGGTTAAGAGGCAGGATAAGTAGAGTGTGAGAGGGATTTAGTAAGGCTTAGGGTTGGTGTGAAATGGCCATCAAAGATATAAAGAAAGCAGCCTGAAGCAGACAGCTGAGAAGTCTTCACTGTGTCCCATCGGTCTGGAGATGAAAACAGGAAAAGCTCAACATCCTGTGAATGAACTGCATTTCTGTTGTCTGTGTGCTATTATTAGACTATTAAATGAACCCAAAGCAGACACAGAGGGCACTATTCTCCGGTTTGGATTCAAGCGCTTTTTTGCACGACTGCAGTTACGCACCTCTCTCCTGTGCGTATTCTCCCGTCCATGTTCCTGACACGCCCACCACGCATAACTGGACCAAAATTGCGTAGTCTGTGAATGAACATGGAGTTTTCCCAATGCTTTTAAAATCCATGAAAATTATAAAGTATGAAGATTACTATTTGTTTTTGTGGAAAGCCTGATTTCATTAACTTTTTCCATCCCTGCATTAAAAAATGAGGAGACAAATATGTCTGCAGTGAAACAAAACCATTGGCTTCCTACATAATACACAGTTTTAGATATAAATTGTTTAATGCCTTATAGAGTAGGTGTGAGCGAGTCTGATATGATCCTTATTTAAATATGTGTTTGAACAGTTTTTGGTCCATCCTCTCATGCGCAGTTCACCAACCTCCATATATGACAGCTTGTTTCACACTTATCTACTCTGTAGTGGATCAAACTGTGGCTTTACACAGGGCATAGTATGAAAATTGTTGGACATCACTGCGGCAACGTGGACAGAAGTCTGCGTGTGTCAGAGTTTTAATTAATCGAGCAGCAGCAGCTGATGCACAACTCAGGTGATCACAGCTGCAGCTCCACGACGCACGAGTCTGTGTGGCTTCAAATGTAACTAAGTCCATATTTCTAGTGTAATATAATGTGTCACCTTATCGGGGCACTGCACTTATTCCAGGTTGGAAGCGCGTAAGAGGAAAAGCATTTAAGCAGATGGGAGAATGAGCGTAAAGCCAGATTTGGATGGGAACACCCACATTTCAGGGTTGCTCCACCCACAGTGCGTAACTGGGACGGATGGAAAATAGTGCGCAGCCAAAAACAGCGCCGCCGTGCAACTTTTTTGACTTACGCGCATGGGAGAATAGAGCCCAATGTGAACAGGGCAAGGTCACAATTATCTGTGCATTGGATTGTCCACAGAGGGTTAAGGTCATGTTGTAACCACACAGTTGTATTAGTCAAAATTATAAATTTACTCTGTTCTGCTTCCTTTTTTATTCTATACTCAATAACATGATTATTGTATACTAGTATTACAGGTAAATTGAAGAACTTTTTTTTTTTTTTTTCCTTTTTTGTGGCAGAGAGACACGCAGGCCCCCGGCACCAAGGGCCACCCAGATGTGCACGAAGGGGGCAGGAGAGCAACACCAAACCACCCAGGGACCACAAGAGCACCCGAAAGGGACGCACGCCCCCACAGAGGCAGAGGTAAATTGAAGAACAATAAAGCCACATAGCTGACTTGATGGACACCAATTATCCATGTTCAATTACAACTCAATTATGATTACGTGATTGGCATTTTTTCCCAATTACAATTTAAATTACAATTACAATTTTTCCACAAAAAAGTCACTTTCAATTACGTTCTAATCAATCACAATTACTGAGCCTTCAAAAAATAACCCCATAACACTTAATCTTCTTGTGTTAGCATCTCTTTTCCATAAACCCCTTTTGTTTTGTTTCGTCTTATTCCCCATGTAATGCGTCTTTGAGTGTCCAAAAAAAGCGCTATACAAATTTGATCTATTATTATTATTATTATTATTATAACCAGTCGGTTTTGATCCATGTCTTAAACGAGCTGTAAAACACACTTAAACATTACCTTTCATCCAATTTTACACATATCTCTTGGTTATGTAAAATAAAGTCAGTTTAAATGAAATACTCTCTTTCTTTGACAGGAAAACAACTTCAGCAACTTGTTCCAAGAGAATATCTGTGTTGGGACTTGATAAGCAGCTGTACTCACTGGACTGTGGGAACATGGATGTGTATACTTTGGGGTCGATGGTTCCCATGGGTGGCGGCAGCAGTGGGTTGGTGAAGCTCCTCAGCGGGTGAGTGGGTCGTACACAAGCTGTCGGTATCGTCCGACTGCTGCCTGCCTGGGCCTCCTCCACAGCAGCGGCGGGGGCTCCTGGGACTGGGCCCACTGTAGAAACATGCTCTGTGGACGGAGCAGACGAACCCAGGAGAAGGGGGGTTGACTGCTGAGGTGGAGGCTGCGGCTGGAGGAGGGGGTTGCTGGATGTGTCTGTGGATATAGCTGACGAGTAGGAGTGGGGGATGAAATGAAGGACATTATGGGTGGATGGAAATGAATTGGTGGGAGGATGAAAAGTGGTGTAAGATGTGAGAAATTGGCACAAAGGAAGAAAAGAACAGAATCAGTCATTTGAAGAGCCAACATTGACAGAAGAGACATAAAAACTGTGAACACATTTGAAAACAAACAGTAGACTTCAAAAGTGTGAATGTTCTACTGCAACGCTAGAGGATTTGCTTTGATCAGTGAGAGAATGGGTCATTACTGTGCAAATTGCTGCAGGAGGAAGGGCACTGGCTAAAACATGTGTCTGTTAGGATACAGAGAGCAGCTCTTATTGTGGCTCTGCTAACCTGTAATCATCTGAAATATGTTGAAATATAACCACATTATGAAAGGAAGAATGAGAGGAAATCAAAGTTCTATTTGACATGTTTTGCCCTTTTATACTTTCCTCAATTATAATGAAAAGCAACATTTGGTCAAAAATTGGACTGGCTTTTGTTAGTCATTTAGCCAAAGATTTTTGGTGATTAAAACACCTCTGATTATTCATGCTATGAAGTCAACAATATGTGTTCCAGATTCCTTGCGTATACTTAAAACATTGTTTGAGAGTAACAACTAGCACAGTCCAAAACACACTGTGATGATTATGGTAAGGTAATGCTACCTCAAAGATGAAGGGAACCAAGTTGAAGCCAAAGCCACTCTGCTGACACTCCACATGTACTTTGGTTGAACTGAAATCTCTAAAAAGATCGTAGAGAGAAATGTGTGTATGTGACCGACCTTGTGGTGTACGTTTGGTTTTCTTTGGAGGATTTTTCTTTTAAAGGTACTTGCCTTGAGTAATATGAACCAATCTTCAAAGCCCTGTGACCATGTACAGTGTGTACAAGTCAGATAAATTAAGTTTTTTTGCCTTTATGAGTTTATCTTGCGTGATTTTCATTGACCAATCATTTATACCTGGGGCCTCATTTATAAAACACTGCGTAGGATCGATACTAAAAGTACACGCGTGCTGAAATCTAAAACTGTGCTGTGCCAAAAAAGTGTTAGGATGGATAAACCCTGCTTTCACTTTATCAATCTCAGTCTAGAAGTTTGTGCAGGTGAATTCACTTCTTATTGTGCCTTCGACACACCCACCTTCTACTATAAATGGACGATGGAAAGGAGCTCATTAATGGTTTGTGCATCTGATGCCTGCTGACCAATGACAATGTAAGCTCAATCATTAGAGGTGTTTGTGGGGTCATGGCAGACAGAAAAAGTATATGATACATTTGGTGGTCACAGTAGTGGTATTACTGAAAAATGAAAAGCAAGTTTGGAGCTGAATTTCCATTACAGTATTTCGCAAATTAAATGCAATATTTCTAAAATTCCGACAAAATATAATTGCGCTTTGAAAGTGTTTCCATTAAAGGTTGTTTTTGGGCAGAAGCTTATAACTCCAGTGAAATCTCATCCCACAAGAAGCTCCAAACCTCCTCATAACACTCTGCATTCCTTTGTTGTTTGCCGCCTAATGTGGGAGTAACACTTTTTAGTATAATAAGAAATCTCTCAATCTCCTCTTCTGTTTACATGTATCGCACCATGTGTTCTCGGAGAGAAGTGGTCATGTGACCAGGCCCGTCACGTCCTGTGTAATTGCGGAAAAAGTGTTTCCATTGTGCTTTTGCGACACATTTCAATATTGAAACGTCTGAAAAACCTTCTCCTGAATTTTTTCAAAAGTCAGGTATTTCCATTATCAATTTCTATGGTACTATTGTACCATATTTTGCACATTTGTGACGATAGTGTGACGATATCTCGATATATTACGATATTTTTATTATATGACTTTTCTTTTTGGGGGGGGGGATTTAAGATTTATTTTATTATTTTCAAAACCTTTTCTGCTTTTTCACTAAAATGTGCAAGAAGGTCTTCACAGAAATGTTATCACTGTGTGTTGAAGGAACCAATATATTGTTTACTGGGATCATGCACTATAATGCTGTCACTGGTAAGAAAAACTCTACTTTTTGTTTACAGAAAGCACTATTGGAGACACTTATTTATTTACATTGGTATGTTGACACTTATTTACAGAAATGTTGCACTAAAATAGTGTCACTGTTCATAAGACACTTTTTCAATTTATTGTCTTTCAGAAATATGAAATAAATATTGTATTTTTTCACCTAATCTTTTTTTTTCTTGTTATGTCAGATTATCGTAGATTGATTTCTGACCAGTATATCGATAATCGCAGTACCGTCATATCGTGATATAATCGTTATCGTGAGCTTTGCATCGTGTATCGTATCGTGAGGTACCCAGAGGTTCCCACCCCTACTGGTTACTGCAGAGGTGAAGAAAAAGCATCTGACCTGAAGGAGAGTCGCACGGCCCTGTCAGAGCGCGTCTGCTACAGGTGGGGGCCAGGGTCCACCTGAGCCCATACAGCAAGACACCGTTCCACAACATTGTTCTCAGTGGAAACTCCTCATATCAGGGAGGTGCGGGTCAAAGCGCACACTGGTGGAAGCACATCTTAGCGCAACTCGTCAGTGCCATGGTCATTTAAGTACAGGGTGTGCCTGCAATCGGTTATTAACACTGCTGTGTGTTGATGCCACCATGCACCATATTTTTTAGATTATAAATTGATTTTTTCAATTCACCCCCTCACCACCTGCCCCAGGTCTCCAAAATGTTTGTGAGCCAGGGTCAGAACTAATGTACCGGTGCGCGCATTGTCACGCGACGTATAATTTTATGAATCACAAACTTTGTGAGGAAAGTGTCGTATGCATTCTTCAGGCTCTATTTTGTGCAAGCGTAATGGTTATAAATGAGGCAGCAGTTCTTGTAACAGACAGGGGTTTTCTTTTCCAGACAGTTTGGATCACTTGGAAAATTCCAAATGCAAACCGAGCCGTATTAAGATGTTAAAGCCTTTCTCTATTCATTCGAGCTGAGTTTTTGACTTCCCTGGCCTGAATGCAGCCTAAACCTAAATGAAAAATGACTTAAAACAGTAAAAATTCCTCACCAAGAAGGGCAGCATATGATGTTGAATGAGCCAATCAGACGTATCTTTTATTTGGAAGGTCAAGACATACAAATACCAGTTGAATAAAATAAAAATAATCTTAAGTTTAGTGGACTGAAACAAAACGGTAAAAATAAACACCCCTTTTACCAGAAATGCTCCCCTGCGTCAATAACTGTTGTCTTTATACATTATGGAAACCTGTAACATCATTATACTTGACCAGTGTTTGATCCTTAGGTTTTATTAGTCACAAATTAGACCTCTTCAGACCACTGGGATACTAGCTTCTGTTCCAGAATCTAAAACCCTAAAGCTGTCTGGCCGTGTTTAAAGCAGAATATCTTCCTGAAGTCAATGTGATAGAAGCAAAAAACAGGTATCGTACAAAGACTCTGAAATTGAAGGTCTGATGTGACGTTCCTGGTGTGCAGGGGTCAATATCTACAAAAAGTGGTCCAAGGATAGAGAAGCAGTGAACTAGTGATAAAAACATCCTGCTGCACACTGTGTTTGCCCTGCACATCCATGATCCACATAAATACCAGTTAGAATATTAAAACAATATTAAAATTCCAGCAATTAATTAAAATGAACTGTATTTCAATTACAGCCACATGGTTAAAGTAGCTTTACATCTTAAATAAATTAAAGAACTGAATATTTGATGATAATAATAAATAATGAAAAACAGAATGTTATCAAACTAAAATAAGCCTCTCCTGGCAACAGTGGCTAATGTAAATGTCAGAGATGCGTGCTTACCTAACACCTCACTGATTAGGTACGGCAAAACAAAAATGACAAATCCTCCTTTAAGAAAATTGTTTTCATTAAATAATTATCATAGTTATATTAATTTTCCTTCCGTGTGTAAAAAAAATGTCTGTGTTGTGACAAAGGTAGAATATTAGCTCCAATAATTATGAGGAAAGTGAAGGTTGTTTAATACCTTGTCAGATTTATTAATTTAAAAAAGGGAGGATCGTGGAAGACCAAGACGATACTGATGAACTATATTCCACAAATTCACTTTTGATTTCATCATCATGTTCATAAATCATAGGTGGCAGAGAGTGGGGGGCAAATTGGGGAATATTGTACGGTTTATCCCCCCAGGTTTAACTATAGAATTATTCTTATGTAATTATCAGAGGCAATTTTTAATCTTTGTATTTTCTTACTTTGGTTATTACTACGGTAATCGCTGCAGTTATTATGATTATGATTATTATATGATTTATTTCTGCCATTATTATTGTGATCATTATAATCGAGTGTTTTCCTTTTTCTCGTTCTCTCTCTGTTTTTATCATTCCTCGAATATAATTATTAATAATGTTGTATTGTATTACTATAACTTTTTTCAGGGATATTTAAGGCTTCTACTAAAGATGATTGCATATTATCTGCTGACATGGTCAATACATCACCTTCATGAATATTAACCATGAATATAATACATGTTCACCAAGTGGGGAACGGGCATTATTCTTTGGTCACATGCCCAGGTTAGTGAATTTAAACCCGGGTCGACACTTAGAGATAGTGGACTCTACGTACTTGAGTGTTCACTTCAACAATAAACCAGACTGGACCCTGAATGCTTAAGGACGGCCAGAACCACTGAGCTAAAAGCCTGCAATGACTCTAAAAACTGGTTAGGAGGGCCAGTTCTGTAGTGGAATGTCCTCTGGACCCCATCAGAGATGTTGGCGGCAGGCATACACTGTACAATTTTTGGCCCATTTTGAGCCGATTTTCCACTCGTGCGACTAATTTGTGGGATCGTGCGAGTCGCTGCTAGATCGCGTGTCGTGTAGTACGAATGGGGTCACGAGAAGCGATGAACACCTCACGACCAGCTCCCGATCAGCAATCGTAGGTCGTAAGCTCCTCGTGAGGGTATCGCACAGTTGAAGCAGTGCCACGGACCGGCCCACCGTAAACGCTCACACTGCGCATGTGCAAAAACACCATAGGACCGCTGTAAAATTGTCGGACTGTCGTGCCCACGTCTGTCCAGCCAGCTCCTGGTCCATCACGTCGCCGTCTTCTCAGTGTGAGAACATGCATCGTGAGCTGCGCACATTCGGGCTCTGTGTCTGAGTCGCACAGTTTGAGCTGGAGCTGAGTGAAAAACGATTGAAAAAAAATCGCACAGTGTATCCCAGCCTTTAGCTGACATCCATCCTAGACAACAGCTCCACCCCCCCAACACCACACTGTGGGGGCTCTGAGCAGCTCCTTCGGTGACAGGCGTTACACATGACAGCGCCCTCACTAATGGCTAATGTAATGGACTTCACTTATATAGCATTTATCATCTGAGCAGTCCCAAAGTGCAATATTGTTAATAGCACTCACTCATTAACACACACGCGCACGCACACGCACACAGTAGAAACCTTTTTATTCAAAACCACCTAATCTACAACATGAGCCACAACCACTCATTTATCTTCAGAAACCAACACTTGACTATAGCTGTGCATCTCAGCAGAGCTCATAATAAACATAGCGAGGTCAAACTATATTTATATTAATAGTTAGATTCAGTTTTTAGTGCATTTTCTGCTTACTTTTCCACAAAACGTAGAAGCCAGCATAATAAAAGAGTCAACAGTGCCTAAAACATAAGAAGAAGAAAACCCTAAAAACTAAAACAAACTGTTGTTAAAAGTGTTCAGAAATCCATGAAACAAAACTGTTTAGGTGTAAAAAAATGTACAAATCAATAGGTCAAAACTAACAATCTCCTGATACTGGTATCCATAGTAAGAATATTGGCGTGTCAAGGGTTAACAAATAACACGTCAACAGCATTCTAACAAAACGTTAATCTATTTGGTTGTTTTTTTTTTATTTTGTGAGGAACAAAACTAACATCAATCATTTGTTTATTGATATTTGATCTATGTGCGACATATAAAGAAAAATAAAAACCAGACCCACAACAGAAACCTTTTCTAAAAGATCAGTGTTTGGGAAACGCACAAACTTTATCAGCGTTATCTGTCCTGCCACCAGCCGTGCACATCCACGCCCACATGAGAACCTGGCAATACTTTGGGACCAAATAGGACAATGTTTCATGCAAACTGCAAAACAAAAAATTATCATATTGTAATTTGATGTCGAAGCGGAAACTCATGAAGTTTCACCTGGACGTGATCATATCCGTTTGTCTTATTAAGTAGCCAAAGGTTTTTTTTTTTTTTTTTTTTTGTATCTACTGTCTGTTCTTCCTGTTGGACTTTTTTTTGTCCAAATGTTTCTTGTTCAAAGCTTTAAAGTAAATAATTGGCCTAGAAATGGCACACATTGATCCCAGTGGTCATTAGTTTGTTTTCAGTGTGATTTTCTGACTTTGATTCATCACTGAGGAGATGATAGATGTTCTCTCAGTGAACACATCCGAGTAGTATTTCCACTAATAACTCGGTGTGTTCAGATGTTTTTATTAAAAATACAGACAACAATTTTAAAGACAATTTTTTGCCCACTGGCAATTTTTGCAGTTTGGTGAGGTGTGTACTCGTACTTTGGGAAATTGCTCTCAGCTTTGTAAATAAATGTGTTGGAGCAAAAAAGTGCGACGCTGGATGTAAGTAAGAAGAGAGAGGGTGACATTGGCCACAGTTACATGATGTTTTTTTAATTCAGAATTAATTATTCAGAATTAAATAATTGAAAATTGAAGTATTCTGCTTTGTGTTTACATGAAAATAGTAATTCCGAATTAAAGTTTACATGGATAAAATACCACATAATAAGATTTATTTTGGTTGTAGTTTTGTAGCAGCAGCTCAACAATAACTCACTTTCATCAGCTGGGCTGGGAAAAAGAGACTGAACCGGAGAAAGAAGGCAGACGACCGTACTTTGGCCAATCAAAGCCAGTGGTTAGTGCAACAGCTGCTCTACCTCCAAGATTTTGAGTGGAAGGAGAACTTTATGACCCACATGTCACTATTGAAGCTCTGTGGTCTGCTGAAGGCTTCATGTACCCCGACGTAGCCCATTTTGTTTGCTGATGTCCGTGTGTCTGTTGGCATGTTTATGCTTCTATCCATCCACTCTTTTCATTATATCCAAATTTTCTAAGGCTCTTGTCAAATAAAGTCTCTGCTCGAGTCTCGCGCGCTTTGGGCGGCCATCTTGGATTATGTTGTCACCAGCGCGTCATCGCGACAGGATGAGCATGTGCAGAACGATCAAAATTCATTTAAAGCGGAATTAAATCTACAGTTGTCCCTCACTATAACGCGATTCACATTTCGCGGCCTCAGTGTTTCGTGGATTTCTTTTTACAGTGCAATTTTGCATGCATTTTTTTTTTTACAGCGTATGAACGCGCATTGTCTTCTGCGTCCTCATTGGCTAATGCTGCGATCACCCACCAGCGACACATCCAACATGGTGAGTTTCACCGCCTGCTGAAGCGACGAGCTGCGCTCCTTTTTCTCCTCTCATGAACATAAACCACCAGTGAAAAAAGCCAGTGTGATTAGCGGCTAATGCTATCCTAGCTCGGTGCCGACTTTCAAAGGTGAAAACTACAGAGATAACTTTTACCTGCTACTACCACCTTCTCGCTAATTCTCCTCCACGGCTAATCCTTCCTAGTCCGGTCCTGGTTATAAAGGCTGTGTCTCACAGCTCCAGGTGTCACACACAGCTTCTACTCCATGGGTGAGTGGGTGAACAGACCGGTGTCCGTGTTGACGGCCTGACGTCATCGTCAACAAAGACTCTGATTGCGTTCGGCATTAATGTCTGATTACTAGCAGTGTGACTCTGAAGCACTGTATGTTTGAAAACAGGTTTAAGTTTTAAATTCTACGAAGGTTTGAACTTTGAGAGAGTTTAAACAAGAGAGAAATGTTATTTCCTGTCTGTGAAATGTGTATAAAGTGTGTGGTGAGGGGTTTTACAGCCTTAAAACATGTATAATAACTGTAAAAAATACAGCTGACTACTTTGCAGATTTTGCCTATTGTGGGTTATTTTTAGAACGTAACCCTTGCGATAAACGAAAGACTACTGTATACAAAATCGAGGAATTATTTCATTCTGCATTAAAATCTGAATAAACAGTCACCTAATTCAGATTTAAGTTCAATTCAGAATGGCCATTTTCAATTAGAAATTTGTGTTTACAAGGTCAGTTTAAAGAGGATTTCTTTTTTATTCTGAATTAAAGCTCTCATGTAAATGTGGCCATTGCTTTAAAATGGAGCAGAAACATGGCAGCACTGAACACAGGGTTCAGACGGTGATGCTGGAATGCAGTTATAAATCCCAGTTAGTGTTATGGCTAAAGCGGCAACCATCTAATTGGCAACCGAGTTCCATTAGTGCAGCTAGTTTCTGTTGTAAGTCACTAGGGCGTTAGGCTAACATTGTCCTGACGTACCTGTAACATGCAGGTTGTAAAGTAAACAATGCATTTAGATCAGGGTGGGCTGTACGACAGCATAAGAGGAGAAAGAAGTGCCTTACCTCCTTAAATCAAATCTTCCGAAAAAAGGCACAAGCTTGTTCATGTTTCTCTCCCCTCAGCTCTGTGACACTGTATATGTAAATGTTTAATGCAAATGAGCTCAGAAGTATCCTGACTGCCGAGGCAGGATCAGCTGAAGCGTAAAACTTAATTTGTTGTAGCAATTCATGCCATGAGATACTAAATAAATAATTACCGATGAAAAACAAAGATGATAATAGCATCTATTTGTTCTGTCAACTGGGGAATGTGACGCTGTGCTCAGCTTTTCCAAGTGTGAGCCTGTCAGCGGGAACGTTTCGCAATCACACACGCACAGAGACGCGAGTGCCCAGTGCATAACACAGACTGAGGACAAACGTGTGAGGAGAAAAAAACAGAATGGTTTGCTCAAAATATGTTGTGTTTGTTAATTCTGTTTGTTTGAGAAAATCCTTGGTAATGTCTTCATCATTTCATTTATATTCAGATTTTAAGGTTACTAGGTTTAAAGTGATTTGAGATGTTGATTTTTAAAAGGCTACTTAAGTTATTATTAGTAGTAGTTGTAATTTTTCCTTCAGTAATTTACTTTTCAGTATCCCTCCTGGCGGATACTAAAGGCGTTTGTTATGTGTACTAACTTACCCATGTTGGATTGCATTTGTACCTCAACATGAATATTACTGACAAGACTGAGTGGCTGTAATCACAGAGAGGATCCTAAACCCACACAGCAAACAGGAAAAACACCAACACTGACTACCAAGCTAATGCTATACAGAAAAACAACAACAAAGCAAAAAAACAAAAACACTACTAAATCAGTCGTTGGGGAATTGAAAAAAAAACAACCCTGGGCATGAAAACCCAAACACATTACCTCTGTCTGTGCAAGTAGCTTGTTTATCACCAGATTCCAAATCATCACAAAGGGTATGTGAGGATGATGTATCGACTATATCAGCCAATTTATATATAAAATGATATTTTTTAGAAGAAACCCGCACATAATTCTATCCAAAAAATTAACAACCAAAAAAAAAAAACATCAACAAGTGTTGATTAACTTATACGTGGGCTAACATTTGAGTAAGTCTAGTGGTGAAACTGGGTTGTGAATATATATCATGACACCTCACATCTCATTTTTGGGGTTCAAGTCACACCCCAGCTCACAATGTAGACCAGGAATGTCAAACTCATGGCCTGTGGGCCAAATCTGAGCCTCGAGATCTTCTCATTCAGACTGTGGGACACTTATATTAAACTTTAGTGCAGGAGTGTGAAACTAATTTGAGTTCATGGCCACATTTCACCCTGTTTCATTTAAAGTAGGCCAGAATAACGACAACGCTCAGAACATTCTTGTAAAAGACTGTTTCCCTTTACATCTTAAACAACATGAATACAAAGAGCTGCACAATCATGCAAACCAAAAGTAAACTTAAAATACACCCATACAAAACAAACAGTATTGCACATTACTTTGTCATTTAGATGTGAAATAATAAATGCCATTCATCCATTTTCTGACTCACTTGCTTGAATTAATAAATTATTAAAGTAAATTGCCAAAAAGTAAATCATTAAGCAAAATGTTTTCCCAGTAATAGAAACTCATGGGCCTGATTGAATGCTATGATGTGCTAAATTTAGCCCTGTGGCATTTGTTTTATATTATGTGCATTAGTCATTCAATAAAATAACAAATAACCCAGTTCAGACACTGGTACCTCATGTTCTACACCTAAAGAAACACTAACTTGACTTATATACAGTAGTTTATGAGTAGAAGTGTTAAACCGAAAGCACAAAACGGCAAAAATTTACTTTTTTGGTAGAAATATGGCAGGATTTTTCTGGTTCGGCCCTTTTGAGTTAAAAATGGGACATATGTGGCCCTAAAAGGAAATTAGTTTTACACCAATGTTGTAGACTCATGAAGCCCCCTTCACAGTTTCTTACCGCCCCTCACATGAACACCTAAATCCTGACTTAAAATAGTCTGTGTGTTAACCTGAATAAACAGTGTATAAGCATTGGGAAAGATGTTTACATAGAATAAATTAACAATATGTGTGTTATTTTCAAGAGAATCACAGCAGCTGTATTTGCATCGATAAGTACGGAGTCTAAGTCAGAATACAAATTTGGATATTTTGTAAAAAGTGGTATCAGGCCGTGTCAAGTTAAAAATGTATTACAGTAATTTCCAGACTATAAAGTGACCCGCTATATTGACGGCATTCTTAATATTTATCCATTTTCCAAAAAAAGGCCGCATCGTTACATAGAACGCACTCTGGCTGATAAAGGTGCCGCTCAGACGACTCGGCCAATCAGAACGGGCACGTAGGTGGGCTGCTATACTCCTGTTAGGTTTATCCCAGATTTCTGTGTTTCAACTAATGAGTTTCAACTGGTAAGTTTCCTTCTCCACATGAATTCACCTTTTCACTGCCCACCTCGACATATCAGTTCATTTACAGCTTTATACGGTCACTTTTTACTGGAAACAGAAAGATACGGCGCTTCTTCCAATCTTCTTACCATGAACTACCGCGGAGCGATCACGCAGAGTCCCAACTCTGAGTCAGAATACATTCGCGATTGCTTCTGAACAAACATAACGTGGTGATTTGGCAACTGTATGCTGTTTATTGTTCCTGTTAAAACCTTCCCTGTTTTTGTCTCCTAACCATGGTTGGAGGACACAGGGGAGAACCGTACTCCTGTTTCGCATGACGAAAGCCAATCAGAGTCTTTGTTGACGATGACGTCAGGCCATCAACACGGTCACTGGTCTGTTCACCCATTCAACCATGGAGTAGAAGCTGTGTGTGACCACCTGGAGCTTTTATGACACAACCTTTATAACCGGGACCTGACTAGGAAGGATTTGGCGTGGAGGAGAATCAGCGAGGAGGTGGTAGTAGCAGGTAAAAGTTCTCACTGTAGCACTGAGCTAGCATAGCATTAGCCGCTAATCACACCAGCTTTATTCACTGGTGGTTCATATTTGTGAGAGGAGAAAAAGGCCTCGCTTCAGCAGGCAGTGAAACGCACCGAGTTAAATGTGTCGCTGGTGGGCGGGGCTTCGCTTCAGACGTGCGTATGATGCGTAATGGGGATGTAAATTTAATGTAAAATGTTTCATCGGTCCACCTTAAATTTGCAGTCCGTAACTTATAAAAGTGACTTGTCATATTTACTAAAGCTGTCACTATGTAAGGACAGCCTTACATGAAACTAGTAGTTTGTGTGAAAAAACAAACTAATTGAGCCCCTCCTCCTGCAGCCTTTGGCAGATTGCCAGAATGCACTGCGACCGAGCAAAAGAAACCAATCAGGGCCAGGGTTGTGTTTGATGGACTGTCTGACAGCTGTTGCTCACAGCCCCCGCCCCCTTCCGACGTGGCCATAACACAGCAATGCTCATAGCAAGGTGGTGCCTGGAGCGCCATCTTTTTTACAGTGGAGGAGTAGAAGATGGAATTGGCGACTTTTCTGCTTGAAAGGTAATTACTGCTGCTTGATTTACATTATGTTTGATTTGTAATTGTTACACTAGAACTCTGTATATCTCTCTCTCATGTGTTTGTTCGTGTGCGTGCTGCTCTCACTGCAGCCTCTGTGTGGGCTGCTGTGAGTGACAGTGTGTTGTTATGCTGCAATATAACACTGCATCTTATATTACTCCCTCCTCTGAGGGACAGACTTTGGAGGCAGGGCAAGAGAGCAGCGGGAAGGGAGGGATCTGAAAGTTACAGACTGCACCTTTAACGGTAATTTCATTGTTTTATCGTGACGAAGCTCAACTTTTCGGCGGCATGATGCTTGTGAACCCCCCCAAAAAAAATCCACAAATTGGCCGTGTCATTCTTTAAGCCACAGAGTTCAAAGTGTGGGAAAAAAGTGATGTGAGCATGATGTGCTGTACTGAAAACAAATTCCAGCAACTCTGTTGTGTGGCCATAAATAAATTATTCTGATTCTGATTTTGGTCCTGATGGGAGGAGTTTATATTCACAGGGAGGCAGGCGAGGTGCAAACATCCTTGGATCCAGACATCGTCTGTGACTGCCTGAGGTTCAGGGATTGGGGATTAAGATGGAGCTCTTCTTTGTTTACAAGACCACTTTACAATCTGGTGTAGTCCTTTTTTTTCCTTGGAGGAAGGTTACCAAACCATAAAACCAAGCCCACAGATAAAACAGATTCAATAAAAACACTATAAAAAAGGGTCATGTGTGGAAAAGAGTGGAGTGGCTGATTGCTTTTTAGTAGTCGCTTCGTACTTTGCCTTTAAAGTTATACAGATCTCTGATACTTATTAGTTTGAACATATTACTGTTTGACATTTTATTAAAAATGTGTTGTGGGAGCACTTCCTTAAACCAATAACTGTTTTCAGAATTCTGATTATTATTGTTTTTTTAAATACATATTCATACTACTGGACAAAGAATGTCTACACCTGCAAACATGCTCAGAATGACGATGATGCCCACATGGTTTAAAATAAACCTTTCAAAAATGTATCCTTCAAAAGGATGGATTAGCAAGAGGACAGAATGAATTCTTTGGAGGAGCCGGTGGATGAACAGAGTCTGCAAATAAAGTCTTTGTCTCAGAAAAGGTCCGAGCAATAAATCAACACAATGAAGATTTATTTTCTTTAATTTGAGTTTGATTTGTTAGTGTTTTGCTGCAATTTCATGTGCTATAGGAAAAAATGATCCAGTCAAGGAGCAATTTATCCCCACAGTTTGACAACCACATGAATTTGCTATTATGAGGAAAGTCTGAAAGCAACTTTACTTTTGTTCTGCATTTCAAGTAGCGCAAGAGGAATATAAATAATGATAATTTGTGCCTTAAAACCAAAAAGACAAAAAAAAAAAAATGAATTTTTCTCCAACTGGAAATCAGTGTAACTTGGATTTGTAAAATATTAGAAAAAAAATATGTGATGTGTTTTTGCACATCTTTGACTCCAAATGTAAAAACAAACCATTTCCAACAAACCTAGTTTGCTAATGCTGGCAAAGAATTTATCTGCAAATCCTTCCAAATGTAAAAGCACAGTTTTAGCTGGGTCATTGACCGTGTAACAGCCCATCAGCGCATCGCTGGCACGGAGAAGACAGCCCGTATACACACGTTAACCACACACACACACACACACGCACACACACACACACGCACACACAGCTGGCAGCCTGCAAAATCCAGATGAGCGCTGCTTTTTCAGCACCACTGATAGAACACTGATTCATTCACTTGTATTAATGTTATTGAGAGACTTAAAGCTACTGCAAGTGGACAGCTGTAATAACAATGTAAACTTGCATACACATTTTTCTGTGAGCAATTTTGATTATAATGGGGATTACATCTACAGAAAAATATAAATACGAGCACTCTTCTCTACAAAGTGTGAAAATAGACTGTGACCTTTCTTACATATCTGACCTATAGGCTATTTAACAGTGATGTGGAATACATAAAAACAAAAAGAAAACCATAAATATCTGGTGCAGCCAGAGGCAACTGAAGGCCCGGGGGCCACATGCAGCCCTCATTCTAATTTTGTGTATCCCCCAAAAATTGTAATTCAAGAAGTTAGTAGGAATATAAAGTTACACATATTACACAAACTAATTGAAACTAAACGCACGCACGCACGCACGCACACGCACACGCACACACACACACACACACGAGCAAATGCATTAAATGTCAACCAAAGTAACAACAAAAACCAAACAATATTCCAAACATTCCAACAGAACTACACAAAATAACACAAAAACAACAAAATGACAGGAAAAAGTAATAAAAATGTCCAAAATGACACAAAACAAGAGCACTCAGAGCGCTAACCTCCACCAAGTTTACATACGTTCACCAAATTTTATTTCAATCTGTTCATAACCTTTGGAAATATCCTCACTCAAAAGCTTCTTTCTTGATACTATATCTCTCTGCACATTTTGCCACTGTCATCAAATCGCGACCCACTTCTTTTTTTTTAGAATTCAACCAACCAAATTTAGTTTTTTTCAAAGATAGCTGTTGAAAACACACACATACATAATCTTTTTTTAAAACATAAATCTATAAATTTTGCTCTGCGACATGCATTTCACAGCATGCCTGTCAAAAGAAAAGTTTCTTTCAAAATAAAAGACAAGTCCAACATGGCGGACATTAAGTATTTTTTTGGGCAGCTTTCTGCAACCCACCCAGTACAGGTCCGCAACCCACTTTTGGGTCCCGACCCACAAGTTGAGAATCACTGTTCTACTGTATTGTGCTGTATTCCAGATGATCTCCAAAATTGTACTAGTTCTTCAATTTGATATTGTCTATTAGCTCACCAAATTCAACGTACATGTTCAGAGCGTTTTGAGATATCATGCTAACAAACATCCACATTAACAGACGGACTAATAAAAACTAATAAAAGCACACAAAACAACAAAACCACACTAAGACAAAAAGTCTTTATATCTTCTATTAATGCTCAGATTAGTCATTTTTCTCTAAATGCTGACATAAATGTTTGTAACGTGACCCTTGGATCAGTCAATCCCTTTCGTGGCCCCCACTGTCATTAAAGGTGCCTATCCCTGATCTGGTGTGTACTAGATTGGATATTTTTTCCCCCGATACATGAGTTCTTGTGACATTTTAAAAATGACGATTAGTTTTAGTAATTACTTCAGTTACTTTCATGTAATTGTTACAACCATTGCATTGAAATACCTGGAGTATATCCTCTGTCCACAGTCAGACTGGGGAAAGGCATGGCTCTCAGGCTGAAGTTATTGTGGGTGATGCCACAGGAAGGTGAAGGTAGAATCCCAGGATACTGAGAGGAGTCCAGAGTCGGTACTGGTATGGCACTGACCACGGCTGAAAGAGAGACGCAAAAGCAGTGAGGAAGCTGTTCTCAGAGTAACAAAAACAAGGTGCAACAACACTGAGCCCCGCTAAATCACACGTGTCGGGAATTCAGTGCACCCAGCCCAAGGCGGTGACAGCGAAGGACATGAAAACAGCCAAAACATGGGAGCATGGCAGTGATTTAACTCCAGTGGGACATTAGGGACATCGCTGAAAGGCCAAAGACTGAGAGCACAAACAGAACGTGAAGTGATAGCACCTAACAGCCAACATGACAGAAACCCAAACGTGACAGTGCTCACGATGAGTGGATCACACGCACATGCACACGCCAGAACAATATTAGTGATATAAAGTAATACACTGGACACCATCTGCAATCTAAAGAGAGCCACGTCCCTTCTCCTACAGCAGTGGTTCCGAACCAGGGGTATGTGTACCCTTAGGGGTACTTTAACACAGGAAAATGTGTCAATTTAATTTATAAATTTATACGACAAATTCCTGAATGCAAGCAGACATTTTATTCATCCATTGATAACAATTTGTGGCACAACTCTTAAATATATCAAAAGGTGAAGTTTCAAATCTAAAACAACCTAAACCTTAGAAATAAATGAGAAAAAGGCTTAAATTTGTGGTTAGTGTTGGAACAAATGCAGGAAAATGTTCAGACGAGCCTGCTGACACAAATAAACAATGCATAACATGAACTAAGGGATACGTCGTGATTAGGGTTGGGTTTTATCCGATTCCAGTGCCTACTCGGTAATTTTTAAATGGTTCAGGTGCTTAAACTGGTACTTTTAAAAAAATGAAACCACACACACTTTCTCAAAATACAATACCCTTTTATATTCAGGGCCAAAATTAAACAATATTACCTTAAATAATATATATATAAGTAACATATAGA
Organism: Gouania willdenowi; assembly: GCF_900634775.1. Classification (NCBI taxonomy): domain Eukaryota; kingdom Metazoa; phylum Chordata; class Actinopteri; order Blenniiformes; family Gobiesocidae; genus Gouania; species Gouania willdenowi. The sequence goes on along the minus strand of NC_041055.1, from coordinate 10,226,222 downwards.
AATAATAGACAAAAACATTTCAATAATATCCAATAAAACAATATTATATGAAACTATATAATACTGGAGATGAATATTAGTACCATGATTTTATTTGTCAATATTTATTAATAGCTCTTGTAAAAAAAAAAAATATATATATATTTATTAATAGCTCTTGTAAAAAAAAAATATATATATATATATATTTTTTAAGCTATAGGGAGCCATTGCAAAAGAGTCAAAGAGCCACATGTGGCTCCTGAGCTAGCCAATCTGAAGCATTCCTGTGTAAATGCAAAACTGTGCCTTTTAAATATGGTGTTAAAGCTTACGTTCAACATTTTGTATACAAACACGCCTTAGTTAAAGAATAAGATATAGCTCATATGTTGTCGTCACACGTTGAATGGCAACGGTGTTTGCTAGCTTGCCATTAGTTGGCATTAAACTACTAGACTGACCCGAAGAGGAAAGGCTGCTGTGTCATCATCATGTCCGTGATATGACAGAAAGGATGATGGGTATATTGGACATGAAAGGTTGGGAAATGCTGCAGGGCATGGTGCGCCATTGGTCCTGGACTTTTAGGGAAACGCCTACAATAGTGCAGGGAGCAAAATGCTACTCTGAGAAATCAGGCACTGTGGAAATAAAATAGGGGCCTAGGGGTGTCCCGACAGAACTTTTTCCAATAACGATATCGCAACCTTGCATATTGGCCAATACCAATATCAATTTAACACAAGTCTTACCTATTGTGGAATATTAGAAAAGGCTTGATCAAGTGATAGTCAACAACAGTAGGTATGAGAAAAACTGACCCTTGTATCAAAAGTGCTGGAGCAAAGTGTGGAATAGACTGCATGCATCAAAGTGCTTATATCAAACATTTTAGATGCAGACCAATATAATTATATACTAGTTTTTTTTTTTTTTTTGCTGATATTGGACAGCACTATTTTATGCATCACATTCTTGTGTTACATAGTGCAAACATACCATAGTTGCTCCTAGAATTGGAATAATGTCACCAAATTGGCACCAAATGAAAGCTTAGATTCTATTCTTTCTAGAATAAACTAGATACTAGATTGCTTGCTGTGAATTTTAGGGAAACTCAGGAAACCCCATGAAAAAGTTTTCATGATTTTTGAGTTTGCGCAATGACAACATTTAGTTTCAGGGGTATCATCACCTGCACCAGTATGAACCTTCACATATTACATATTAAGAAATATATCAATTTGCTGTGATTTGATATTGAATCATTCTTTTGGTATATCATATGTCAAATTATGTCAAACATTGTGTATTCAATGACTTGATATCTTCTACATTCGTTTTTTTTTTTTTAGGGTAGGGCAACAAAAAGGTCAGTTTCATGTAGTGCATCCCAAGATTTTTACTGTTACCAGATAGTTTCATATTCTAGAGATTCTAGGCTTTCCAGTGATAAAAATTTTATAGAGTTGTGGGGTGGAGGGGCACGAGGGGCATATCTGGCCAGTGGCCTATATTATTACATGTGATACTCTTCTCCTACAAATACTGCTAATGATCCAACATGCACGTTCAATGAACATTTGAAACTAATTGAACCTCTAATAAATCATTTCACCAAGTGATGCAAAACCAAAGCTAGCGTTCTAATCTATTTCTAACCTGTTATATAGTTAACTTTGAATTTTAAGATTCAAACATGTCGGAGGGTGTGTCTCAAGATCAAGTTTGTACTCCTGCAAATGGTCCGTGTACCCTAAACATTTCATATTCCTAGCATGCAGGAAACACAGGCATTTAGATTTATTTTCCACAGTTGAGGAAACAATAACATAAAAATACAGAAAAATACAGAAAAAAAACGATATGATTAATCCATAAACACTGCAGGGAAGATTCTTTTCATGTGTAAATAATTTTTTGAGGAAGGCCATGGGATTGGGTTCCCACAGGCAGCCAATCAGATGGAGCGCAGGGTCTCAGTGAAGGGGAAGGAGTCAGTGCTGACAGACTTCATGTGGTGACCTTGAGAGCCAAACTCACCAAGCCTGCTTACAGTGCCCCAGGTGCACACACACACACACACGCGCGCGCACACACACGCACGCGCGAACCGTTGTAGTTATTCTCTAATCCAAAAAATAATCTTGGAAAGGCTTTGTGTGTGTGTGTGTGTGTGTGTGTGTGTCTGTGTGTGCGTGTACCACGTTTCTCTTTGTGTTTCCTCTATTCACGCATGCTGCAGTTCATGATGCATGTTATCATTGTGCTTCCCAAAATGTTCCAGTTAACCTCCTTTGTTCCTCTCACTACAATGGTTTGGATTATTGTGCAGATCTTACTGTTGATGTGAATCATCCCATTCATTTTATTGAAGTATGAGCGTATATCAATAGAATTATACATTACATAGACAAATCTGTTGTTCACCAACCCCTGTGTTATTCACTGCCCATAACAATGGTTTTATCTCTAAATGATGTTGGTAATATAATAAAACTGACCTCACATCCCATGGCTTTGTCTATGTAGGGGATTTCAGCACACAAGCTTAATTTATCATCATTTAGTCAGAGCGACACCGATTCATGTGCGTACACAAACACGCCCAAGCAAGCATACACACAACCATGGCTTTTTGGTAATTATTCCGAAACAAGATGCTAATATCACATGGAACAAATCTTACGCCACATATCGCATCAAATAGTCAGAGAAAAGTGTTTTAGTAGTTTAAAGTCTTGAGAGCACATTTTGCTAGCCCAAAGCAATAAAGTTCTTGTCATAATTACGGTCCTTTGATGAGATTTGTGGCAATACATGGAGGCCCCTGACTGCTGCTCAGCTTATACTCTAGTTTCCAGTGTTGTCACGTACCCCACTTTGGGAACCTAGGGTCTAGACCACACCTCCAGGGTTCAAGCACCCTCTTTTTGTTGAGACTATGATCAAGTCTTATTCGAGCCTGTGCATCCTCTATGGTCTCACGGTTCAGTTACGATTATCATCTCAACAATTTTATTCGATTCCACAATACATTAAATTGCATCACAATGCAAAACAATCTGTTTCATCTGCTAGTTTCTATTTTACTGGTCACTTTATCACTGAATACAAGCAGTCAAATAATTATCAACTACATTCACTTTAGAAAGTGCTTCACAGAACAATAACTTAAATGTCTTCAAATGTAATTGCATATAATTCTCCAGTCTAACGCTGCTTCGGTGTTTGTCTTCTGCTGAAAGAAAAGGCACTGAATGAGTCTGAACAAGGAGTATTTACAATGTAGTTTATAAATTGCACTATTCAGATGTTAGATGGTTCCGCTGGAGTTTTGTTCCTATAAAAAAGAGGGAGTTTTTTCTTCCCACTGTCACTAAATGGTTCTTTCTTTGTTACTAAGGACTTTATTTTTTTTGTTAAGTGCTTTGAGATTACTTTGTTGTAAATTACGCTACATAAAAAAGGTGAATTGAATTGAACATTAAATTAATTTGTTAAAACAAAATACACTGTACAGGTAGGGATGCGCATCGTTAACCGGTTTCGTTTGGGAACCAGTTCTCAGTCAAACGATTCTTTGGAATCGCTAACAAAAACCCTTTACCATTTTGCTATCGATTCTTCCCGGGCTGCGCCGCTACTGTAAGCAAACGTACCCCACTAGGTGAGCTTAGTTGCAGCATTTCACAAAAAAAAGATGACTGTCAGCTGTAATTCCTGCAAGAGGGATCTGTGCGCCAAAGGCGGTAACACAACCAATATGTCCAAATGTTTGGCCACACGACACGACATTATACTCCAGCAATGCCATGTCTTTGATGCACTTAGCAGCACCAGTGCTAGCACTAGCACAGCAGGTGAAATTAAACAACTCTCTACGATGCACTAACTCCATTGACTCCTTTAAAATGCAGCTAAAGACACTTTAATACAGACAAGCTTTTAATTAACCTCTTTTATTAACTTGGTGTTAACGTTGTATTTTCTTTTTCCTTATTTTAAAAGACTGTCTTGTATTGTGTCTTTGTAAATCACTGTTTGTTTGGTGAAGCACTGCATTTTTTACTGTAAAGCACTTCGTGATTTCTATCTATGAAAGGTGCTATGTAAATGCAATTTACTTACAAACGTGTGATAATGATAAAATTTAGGTTAATTTACTATCCTAAGCCAATAGCCACTTGACTTGTGGATTCATTTTACTCATTTGAGTATTGTTTATTCTCAGCGAATAATTAACATTTATATTAATAAACCTGATAATTATTTTAATAAACCAGGTTGCAGCCTATTTGGGAATCGATAAGAGAATCGAGAAAACAACGGAATCAATAAGCAGGAATCAACAAAGCATCGGAATCGCTAAATCCTTATCAATATGCATCCCTAAGTATAGGCCGAGCCTGGCTACTTCTGCACCTACTAATAGCATGAAAAGGTTCATCCCCATAAAACGCAAAGCCTTCAGCAAATCAGGAGTGCTGTAACGTATTACAGTATGTACTAAATCAAGTTTCTAATTAGCAGCTTTAAGCTACAGCACATCTGCTTTACAATAGGCTGCTTCATAAACGTGGTAAACATATCAATGAGTCTGAACTCAATCTCGTTCACCTGTTCCATTCATACAATCCCAAATGGATCTGTTTTGTGTGTTTTTAATTCATTTGCTCTTTATTTATTATTATTTCATAGTGTGCTACACTCATTCTCCTATACTTCAAAGAGCCATCGCTCGCTGAAATTATTCTTAAGCTCTACAACTTTAATAATAGATAATCAAAGAACAGTATTACAATGTTATAATCAGTTATTTGTATGTGTAAACTTAAAAAAGAAGTGACTAAATCTTGCACAATTGGAACTTGATTTATTTCCCACAAAGGTATCTGTATTTAATAAAAGGCTGGTCAAAATGTATAATTAATTTTTAAATGAAACAAGACCAATGAATTCAATTCAAAATAAAAAGAACACCAAGCTCTAAGTATAGCTACATTTATAAATTCTGAAACTGAGAAAAGAACCAGCATTCAATGCTGTTTTGGCGCTGTGCATAACCTTTAATCTGATTGGTCGGTTACGATGTGATGCATTTTATTGTTGTCTGTCATAGTTTCACAATGTCCGTTGATTATTTTAAAACAAAAAAATAATAATTCACTCAGTAACGGTTGGGTGTAGGAATGTAACAAAAAACTTTACTTCTTTTAAAACAAACTTAAACACAAGTAAAATTACAGATTTAGAAATATACTCAAAAAAGTACAAGTACTCATAAAAGCAACTCAATTACAGTAACGTGAGTGCCGTACTTGTAGGCCATTACCGTGTGTGTGTGTGTGTGTGTTACAGTATATGAGTAAGTTTAAAGTAAGACTGAACACTGAGACTTTGTTTTGATCATCACGTCTGCCTTCCTGCTCCTTGGAGTCCTTCACCATTTCTCCCTCAACCAACACTCACCGTGATATAATCTAACCACACGATAGCCAGACAGATATTGAAGGCATCCGCTGTTAAGTGATTAGATGTAGAGGAGGGGGTTGGTTCATATCTCGGCTGGTTTCAGCACCACTAAGACACAACTTACATGAAATATTGGCTCTGTGTGAATGAATACACGTCCTGCATAAGGATGACTATCCTCCAACCCAACTACAAACTCACAGATTTGTCTTCACAGAGGTTAAAGCTCTCGAGAAAAATGTGAATGCCAACAGATTGATTGTCAAGCCGTTTTGTGTAAACAAACCAACAGGCGCTACGTGGACGATAACAACAAACTAATGACCAAATACAAGACAACACAATGTATTTGTTGGAAACAAGTAGTGGCACATTTTTTCTGTCTCCCATTTCCTCTTGTTTCAAACCAAGAGATTAAATGAAACCCCATCAATAACAGCATTGATTAGAATGTTGTGATAGCCACAAGGCTGGGATCAGCATCCTTGCGTGCGTGTGTGTGTGTGTGTGTATTCACTGTATTTGGGTTGTGATCGTTTAGGGGGAAACTGGCTTTGATTATGGCAGCAGGATGATAAGTGATGAACAGGTCTGATCAATGCCACTATTGACTGAAAGTATTGATGGTTGTGGTGCAGTAAGGTACCAAGGTACAGCTGTGTGTGTGTGTGTGTGTGTTAGGGCTGGGCGATGTGGCCTTTTTTTTTTTTTTTTACTATCAATATTTTCAAGTTATATCACGATATTCGATATGTATCTTGATATTTTGCCCTTGCCTTGAGATGATGCTCAGGTGGTAGAGGGTCGTCTTCTGATCGAGAGGTTGGGGGTTCGATTCCAGTACCTGACTATGTGTCAAAGTGTCCTTGGGCAAGACACTGAACCCTAAGTTGCTCCCAGTGGTCGACTAGCGCCTTGCATGGCAGTCCTGTCCCACTGGTGTGTGAATGTGAGAGTGAATGGGTGAATGAGCTGATATGTAAAGCGTTTTGGGACTGCTTCAGTGTGGTGATAAAGCGCTATATAAATCAAGTCCATTTACCATAACTATTATAGCATAGTTTACCTGTTAGTTTCTTTTTTCAGAGGCAAAGCCATATGTCACACAGGGACATTTATTAACAGAGGTGTCAAGAGCAATATCAAAATTTAGAAAAAAAATTAAAAAACAAAGTGCTGTACAGTTTTTTTATTATTACAATTAACTGTCATGTATTTATTACTACTTACAATTGTGAATTTATGAGATACGATGATCCAAAGTATTATAATATAACAGTTACCACTAACACACGCATGCGCGCACACATACACGCGCTGCCATGATCGCCTTCTGAGGACTGTCCCTTTAAGGGCCCCATGGTAACGTAAAGTCAGAGTTGAGTCAAACCTGCCTTCTTCCTGATTTGTACTGAGCGCATGGACGTAGTTTTATCTTACTTTCCCGTTACCGTCCCGTCTGAAAGGGAGAGAGGCGGGACGGGGTTAAGATAGACAGAGGAGAAAAAGGCGGCTCTACAGAATACATTTTTAATGTTATTTGAATTATATCAATATTACAATATAGTTCTATGCTATATCTCTTAAATAAATATATCGATATTTATTAAAAACTCAATATATCGCCCAGCCTTAGTGTGTGTGTGTGTGTGTTTGCGAGAGAGAGGAATTGGAGGTGAGATTATGAGGAAAGGTTGTGAGACTAAAATGGAAACAATAGCAATTCATGAATATGAACATTTTCCAAAAAAATAAATGACTAAGAAAACAAGGCAAGAACAGCAGTGAAAAAGATTGATCGATGGGGAAAAGAAAACAATTACAAAAAAAGCTGATTAGGGTGTGACTACAAAAAATATGGAATATGGTATAAACCAGGTTTGGGGTCAACTACATTTTTCAATTACAATTATCTATGTTCAATTACAAATCAATTATGAGTTCAAGTTCAACTTTTCTTCATGTAGCGTTGTATTGATTGTATGCTGTTTTCAAAGTGTGTACGATGTTGTTTTAGCATCTTTACATTTATTATTTGGTGCATTAATGATCATATCTTATGTAAGTCCAGCGAGGGACAAGAGTTGCAGTTTAGCCATAGCTATAAACTCTTTATACAAAATATCAGTTACATTCATAACATTGTTACACTGGAAAGTTGTATTGTCTCGATTAAAAAAAAAAAGAATCTATTATATCCCAACTATAACCCTTATTTCTTCTAGGTAGTGGGAACATATTTTAATAATTGTTAACTACAGTACATACATGTAAGCCAAAGACCTGTTTTGCGTTTAATTATATTGTAATTGACAGTTTTTAGTTCATTTCCAAGACAATTGCAAAATCATTTATCTGAACTCAATTACAATGAAATTACGATTACAACAGCAACTGATTTTTTTTTAATTACAATTATGCCATAATTGTAGTTTATTATCAATTATGCGATTACAATTATAATTGTCCCCAACCCTGGTATAAACACATACTGGTAAATACACAGAAGTGGAGGGAATACAGAGAAGAAATAAAAGGGAAAAGCTTAATTTTTCTCAGGGCAGAGGGCTGCTAAAAGTCGATAAAATGTTTGTGTGAAACAGTGGCTCATTTTCTGATTACTTTGTAATGTAAGAAAAGTCCTTATGAAACAAAAGTACATTATGTCTTAATGAACATAACCTGAGCCCAAACTAATCCTCCCCGTAAGTTGTACATTCCATTGTCATGCCATTCAGAGGCTGACTTCTTTCATTTGTCTACGTCATTGTTCTGCTCGAAGGGCTGCCTTATGCTAAGCTTAAGTTGGCAGACAGCCACCCTGAGATCATAATATCACACAAGAGTTTAATAAGCTTGTCATTCAATCAGAAAGGGGTTCAGGGTTTAAAAAGCTGCTGGTCTTTCTAGTGCGCTTCACCGCAGTGTGGGTGGCTTCAATCAGGTTTTCAGGCTGCGTCCTTGGGGAACGTTCTTCTTCAACGGTTCAGCTATAGTTTAATAAGACAAAGTTAAAACAAAATAAATAAGAAAAACGATATTGCTGAAACCTGCACAATGACATTTTCAGCCTCTAAATGTGCATTCTGTGTTGTGTGTGCTTTTACAGGGATTAAGTGTGTAACAATTAGGGATGTAACGATTAATCGTAAGGCAATTAAAAATCGATTCATAGGTATCACGGTTGATATCGATTTTCTGAAAATTGAATCGCACTTTTTTTATCTATCCACAAGTGTAGGCGGCGGGCGGAGTCTGCTAATACTTTCTTTCTGGCCGCCTTCTACTCTTAAATATGTTAATAAATGATTCATTACCCCTTTAGCACCGAAAGAATATCTGTAATATTACTTGAATATCTGTAAAAGTCACGTTTTTCTATTAGCTCTGTCTGCTAGCATAGCTTTTCTTCACTGCAAGATATCTGCATGCCAACCGACCACTGTGTTACCAGGGCCCTCTGCTGGTCCAAACAAATATGACGTAATTTTGTTTTTTAAAGTCCAATTGTTAAGGCACAAAATACATTTTCAGTTGCACTTTTAAAAAGAAAAAGAAATATTATGCAGTTTTGCATTGTTTATTATAGAACCAGAATTTAAATTAATAGGCTTCATTTTTATTTGTATTATTCCTTTATTTATTTCATTCAAGATTTATTTTTAGTTAAATTACATTGTTTTGAATAGTTTATCAAGGAATTCTTTTGACAATGAAAAATAAAAGGAAAATAGTACAGCATTTTCTAGTTTTTTTCCCAAAAAAAAAATTAGTCTACAGTCCCATTTTGTAAAATAAATCGTGAGTGAACCCAGTATCGTGAATCGAATCGTATCGGGAGTTGAGTGAATCGTTACATCCCTAGTAACAATTCATTAATTAGATCGATGACTCGATTTATATTCCTGCGATCCAACTACATCAATCTGTGCTCGGCAAGTTTGCCTTCCGAATGACATTAATCGAGCTAAAGTCATTTTAAAAGGTTATCTATAGACCTTTTTCACGACAACCGGAAGTAGCGCCTTCGGGTGTGGAGTAACTTCCTGTTATTGTGGGTCTAAGGGAAAATGGCTCTTGTTTTTTCAACAGCGTTGCTCAACTTGCCAGCTTTATTGTTCGCTGATGCGGAGGCCATTACAGCGGTGAATAACCGAACAAATAAACTTGATAAGCGGTATAAGTTCTTCTATGAAGAATATATCCACAGCTATCAAGATAAAATGCACTCATAAGTAAATCCCTATGCTAATGAATGCAGCTTTGTCCATATTTAGCATTATTAAATAAATGTTTAGTTTGGAAAAATATTCACGTAAACCTAATACGTAATTTTTTTTATTGAAAACATTGAGTACTGAAAATGAGAGAAGTGTTGGTTGGACTATATTCAAATAAAATGTGAATACAATTGACATTAAATGTTGTTTACTTGTTTGTTTATGTCCATAATTAATTTATAGATGATTCCCTACGAGAAACGTCAGAATCTTTGAAACCTCACCTGCACAGTCTAGTATTCAGAATGGATTCCATAATCACTGATTCATTTTGGATCGAGTCGTTCTAAATGAACCAATATCGTCTTTGAATCGAATCGGCAACAATGAATCGTGATTCAAATCAAATTGTTGCTTAAACGAAGTGTTACACCTCTAATAGGGTTAGTACTGAACTCAAACTAAAAGTGTGAAGGTTTTTTTTTTTTTTTTAAATCGCTCCAAAGTAGAAGGAAAAACCCAGTCAGTAACACAGCTTCTTGTTTTTGAGGCACTTTCGCTCATATCGTACAGTATGGATATAAATACATTTATCAGCAGTAAATAGCAGAAAAAAGAAGCGAGTGGAAAGAGCTGCCCCTTCAACATTTTAACACCTTGTACTTCCACTGAGTTTCCACAAACATCCACATGTGCTGATTTTTAACAAGTATCAACACATGCCTGCTCATACTTGCTCTTTTATGTTTTACTTTAAAACGAGGCTACATCGCCGTGCAGGAATCGATTGCAAACACTCAAAAACCCTCTGCATCGGCTTCCTTGATCCACGCCAGAGTCTAATTGCATTTTCACAGCCCGCAAAAGTAAGCAGAATGTTTGGTGAAGTTAAAGCAAGCTACAGAGCGTAGAGTCGGCTCCAGCCAGTATTAAATGGGGGGGCATTAAGAAAACTGTGGGGGGCACAAGAACGCTCCACACTGACTAGCACCATTCCCGGTTTTAGTTAAGTCAAGGTTCTTTAAATCTTCACACTTGTCAATTTTGAATATAATAAATTAAACTTAAAATTAAACATTCAATTTCTCAGTACAAAAAATGGTGGAAATGAAGCCTGGGTGCTTGCCTTCCTTTTCTATTGTGACGTGCATGCCTGGCACACTCACACTTGATGGATTTGTTGGCCACTTTCTGCGTCACAAAGGCACGTCTCACCCATGGGGGATGCGACACTCGCACTTTCATAAAAACACTTTTTACAGAGGGATTCATTGTTGAAAACTTATTGGTCCAGTTAGATTGATTGAATGGTGATCAAGCCCATAACAACCAGGCATTTCACAAAGCCACTGTTCCGAGAAGGTAAACAAATAGTTAATGATGAGTAAAGTGTAAGTCAAAAAAATTAGTAACAGGTGGTATGTAATGACAAAAGGTAGCTTAAATAAGCAAAATGTGGCAAACGATAGTAAAAAAAAGGCAAAAATGTGGAAAAAATATAGGCAAAATATAGGAAAAAAGGAAATAAGTGTTATTTAGTGGGCAAAAGGTAGCTTATTTGGATGAAAAATGGCAAAAAAAAAAAAAAAAATGATTAAGGAATAAAAAAGAAATTGGATAAAAGTGTCAAAAAGAACTTGAAAAATTAGGAAAAAGGGATATTTATTGGCAAAAGTCTTAAAAAAAAAAAAGTGTCAAATTTTCTGGAAAAGGGGCAAAAATGGGATGAAGGAAGTTGCAAAATGTCGAAAGAAAGAAGAAAAAAGGGGTTAAAAAGTTTTTCTGGTGGAATAATTTTTAAAATTAAGACATAAAGAGCCACATGTTGAGTATCACTGACTTAATAACAGCTGATTCATGTTTTTAGTAAATTAATTTAATAAACTAAATTGGGAGTTGACGGTTGCCCTACCCTTAAAACAACCTCACTTTTAAAACCGGTGCTCCACCCCTGGTGTCACACTCTTCAGATAGAAGACCACCGCATCCTAACGTTGTTTGGAACAACTGTGGTAAACAATAAAACCAGAAAGGAAAGAGAGAAATCCTTGAAGAATGAAGGAACAATGTGAGAGCAGTAATTACAATGTGAAGCTCTCCGATCACACGTGCACGCCGCACATCACGCAGACAAATTCCATTGTGGGATAAACACACAGACTAAGATGAAGCTCTGCAGATGTTGAGCATCAGCCTGAGGGGGATTACACCAACTTTTACAGACAGCTGTTTACAGACAGACACGTCCACAGTGTACCTTCAACTAGGACAGGATGTGTCATGGAGATTGTAGGAGGAGTTGGAAGTGTCGAGATATAGCATGGGAATAATCTGCATTAATAAAAATGAGGAAACTGGGATGTGTTGTTAAAAGTGTGTCATTGGTGCTTTTATTCACAAATGATCCATTTCCACATGATCCAGTAGCTGGGACTGAGTCACTGCTGGTGTCCGACACTGTAAGCAGACCATCATAACAGCTTTGTGTCTCTTTTTTTTCATCTGTTTGTGTAGCCAGCCATTTCTCCCTCTCTGCACTCTTCACCATCAAGTCATCTTCTATCATTTTGTAGACTCATTTGTCTGATTGTGTTGTGCTTTTGTGTGCGCGCGCACACAGTCAATGCCTCAGCGCTCAACTCAGTTGTCATTTCTTTGTTTGGGTGTCGCTTTTTACTGAGGTTGTATTCGGGGGAAGGTTTGACAAATTACAATAATAACAAGCCTTAAAGTTCAGATGTTGTTTATAATATGATATATGATAGCTTATAATAATTGATAGATTATGTGATTACGTCATTGAAACATGCGTGTGACCTTTATACATGTTACATAGGTTAGTAAAACATCTATACTTGAGTTTACAATGCAGTAAATAATCATTAATCTTCCATTGCAGCGTGATCACTAACAGGACGGAAGTTTGAAACAAACAATGAAAAGCCATTAGATGTTTGAAAAAGTGAAGACAGTTTAAATTTACAACTTAAGACCAAACGCTGAGTTTGCGGGGGGGGGGGGGGGGACAGTTTTCCCAAATTCATTCGAAAAAACAACAATTCTTAATATAATGTACATAATATACAAATATTTTAAGTGGAATAAAACACAGTGACTGTACAAATAAATCTATACCTCAGGTGTGTAGTATAAGTTTTCAGTGAAATGGTCCTAAACTTTTCTGATTTTAAGTGGGTTCTTCTTCTCTTGCGTAATTCTTTTTCACAATGTAAATGGTGACGCAACACTGCACCCATCAGGTCACGTATGGTACTGCAGCAAAAATGAAGTGAAAGCGGCCACTGGCCTTATTTTATCATGAACTTACAACAATAAACTACGCGCCAAAAGCACATTTTTGTACTCAACTTTATCAATTGTGTTACTAATCATTTTTGCATCATTGTATATGTTATACACATTGAGGTTGGCGCGAATCTCGAGACGGTCTATATATTTAATTCTATTTTTTTTCTTTCGCGCCTCCCTGGCTAGAATCTCAGACTCCACCTATGCTTACGACACACACACACACGCACGCGCACGCACACGCACACACTGATTAGTTACAGTGGGCTTATTAATGCCTGGACTTCAATTTGTGCAGCTACTACAAACACACAGCGGTGTTTGTTAGTTGATGTCAATTTTTAAAAATGTATAAAGTGAAAAGGATCCATAATTAATCTGAAATTAAAAAAAAAAAAAAAAAAAAAAAAAAAAAACAGTATAGCGCATCTGTTGGAATAAAAGCTATCTGTCTCTGCTAGGAATCAATCCTGTATTTGCCAAAATGGCCATAAAAATGTCATAAACCACAGCAAACACATACTACACACTCTGATGGAGAAACAACATCTAATCTGGATGTTTGTCCGTCTAACTTGGCTATGGTTTCCTCTATGACCTGAAACATGTTAGCACTGCTAGTGATAACCCAGCATTATTTAGTGGCTGAACGAGAAGGCGGGGTTTCAAGCTTCCAGGATCAGACGAGTCAGAATCATGATAATATACCGTCTCTGCTGTAGTTGCGCGGTGTTTAGTTACTTACGTGTGTTGCTTGGCTGCGAGTCCATAGGAATCATCATTTTGCCTCTTGTTCCTCTCCTGGCTGCTAGTGAACGCTCTAGAGTGGAGATGCAGCTGGAAGCCTCATCAGCATCGGCTCCTGGAAATCATTCAAAAAGCAAGTTTGGGATGAAGACAATAGCTTAGAGCTGTCATTTAAACTTGAAAATAAGAGAAGACATTAACTGATATACTTAGAAATCCTGTTCGTTGTATTAGTACAGATTGAATATTATTAATACAGATTGAAAATGTGATGTTGTAAATTATGGAGCTGAACATTAACATCTTGATTGGTCTAATCCAGGGATGGGCATCTTATATCACAGCAGGGCCACATTATCAACATTCATATCAGCATTTAGAATAAAGACCAAATAAAACAGTTAAAACGTTTTTCGTAAATGTTTGTGTTTTCTGTCATTTTGGCAATTTTTCCTGTCATTTTGTGTGTTTTTCACGTCCTTATTTTCTGTGTTTTTGTTGTTGTTTTGTCTATTTTTGTTGTTGTTTAGTGTAATTTTGTCTGCATTTTGTGTGTCTTCAGAGTATTTTAGTTTTGTGTGTTTTTGTACTCATTTTGTCTATTTAAGTGATTGTTTTGTGTTTCTGTTGTCCTTTTGTGTATATTTGGTATTGTTTTGTGTGTTTTTGTTCTTACTTTGCGTACTTTTGTTGACATTTTGTCCATGTTGCTGTCATTTTGTGAGTTTTTGGAGTTACTTTGTGTATAATGTTAGGCTTCAGATTCTTTCCAACTTTTGGGGGATTCGTTTTGGAAGTCACACAAAATTAGACAAAGGGACCCCAGGTTGCCAGGTGCCCATGTCTAGTCCACTCTAATTAAAGTGTTCTGAAGTTGCACTTGGGTTTCATCACTCTTACACGTTAGCATCAAACTGAAATGTACCATCAAATTTAAAAACGAATCGAATGTATAGGAATTAATGGTACCTGAGTGGCTACTCTTGCTGCCCATCTGGCTCTCTGATTGGCTGTGTGCCACCTGAGGGAGGTCCTGGCAAGACTGGATGGGCGATTCTCGTCCAGATGGGGCAACACTGGGAGCTTTCTCCATGTTCTTCATCTCCATCTCTTCGTGGTGGATCCAGAGGTCAGGAGGTCGCAGGTCCTTCTGGCTGCCCTTCCTCTTGCTGGCACTGTGGCTCGCTCTCTTCCTGCAGAGGGAGAGAAAAAGCAACATGAGTGATGTTGGTGGAAATTAAAAAAAAGAGAATACAACAAAGTATTCTTGTGCGAGAACGCAAGGACTTTCAAAGTAAAAGCTTCAGAAAGCAGCGTGAGATAAAAAACTGTGGGTTGATGATTTTGACAGTGACTGACTGTGACAGTCTGCGGTAAATCCGGATTATGAAATAACATCAAATACAAATTGGATTCAACCCTGGTAAAGAAACACAACTTAATGTCATACAACTCAAACCCTGAGCAAGGTAACATAAAGCATCCTATGCCAATACATTTAACTTATCACTATATTACCTTCCAGTATATCTACACGTGTGTTATGAATTGCAAAACACATCTTGGATTTGACTTGTATTTGGATGATAGAAGTAAAATACGAGAGCTAACATGCTAAGCGCTAAACTATTCAGTCATCAGGCTAACACTGTCCTTCTTGGCTTTGTCTTCCTTCAGTATTATGTAGCTATTACCACAAAGACACAGACTTCCAAAGTAGAACAGGGAGAGCATTGAGTTTCTATGATCACCTCTACAGCCTTTTGCAAGCACTCATGCACAATACACCAATCAGCATCACAGTAAGACTACTCACAGGTCAGGTGAATAGCACTGATTACCTGTTCATCATAGCACCTGTTAGTCAGTGGGATAAACCAATCACACCATCATTATGACCAAGGCTTGATGATTTTGTAGGGTCATTGATTTTAATGGCGAGAAAAGCATCAGCCATCAAGACATTGACTAAATCTGACCTCTGAACACCATGTCTTACACAGCCAACAACAATGCATATAGGTTTATGTTAAAGTAAGGGTCAGATGGATGGATTGGCCTTTGGAATCACCAGAACCACCATTGTGTTGGGTCACGGGGTTTGTCACAACACTCACTACAGTGGTAGTGGCAAATCTGATTTAAATCCTGTTCAAATGGCTGACGTCTGTGTTCACTCATACACTTTGGCCACCTGGTGTTAGCCACCATCAACCAATGAAGCTGCCGGTTGATGGTGGCTCCATGAAAACAACTATGTAGTCAGGTCACAACTCCTCCTACGACTCTGACGTGCAACACAGCTGATGAAATAGCAGGTTTAATTAACTATTGGCTGCTCTGAAATAACTTTTAAAGTAAATGGACGACCATGGCTCAGGTGGCAAAGGGTTCGCCTTCTGATCGGGCTATACTTGTCTATGTTTCAAAGTGTCCTTGGGCGAAAAATACTCAATGGTCGACTAGCTCCTGGCATGGCAGCTCTGTCCCATTGGTGAGTGAAGGAGCTTATATTGTGGAAGTTTTGGGACTACCTCAGTATGGAGGACGAGGAGTGCCATATCAATTGAATAAATACACCGTTCATTAATTAATTAAATGTGTCAATAATTAATCAAATCCATTTTACATTTCTTTTTTCGTTCCGAAAACTATGACGTATAAATATTTCACTATTTATCTCATGGTCTGGTGTTGCAGCACTTCATTCATTTATTTTATCTGTCAAACTCGTTCATCAAAGTCTGTGGGGGCGGGGTTAACGTCACTTTGATCTTCACTCTTTCCGAACATGATGGCTACGACAATGGAGGATGTGCAGGAATTTTCCAGAGAGTTGGTGAGAGAGATTTTAGACCTCGCTGAGAATGTAGAAGCAGAAATATAGAACAAAACCAACGTACAGATTGTATAGCGCCACCCATTGTATCAAAATATGTTTACTAGCTCGGCCTTAGTCCATTGTCAGGGATCAATTTAGCTTGACTTGATGTGCAGGTAACCAATCAAGTGTTAGGAAACCGCCCCCAAAGACTTTGACAAGAGTTTGACAGACAAAATTAAGTAATGAAGTGCTGCAACACCAGACCATGAAATAAATAGTGAAATATTTATACTTCATACTTTTCAGAATGACAATGAAATGCAAAATGCGTTTAATACATTTTTGACACTTTGCATTAATCATTGGCACATTCAATTAATTTTTGACGCTTTTAATTATTTAATGAACGGTGTATTTATTTATTTATTATTTATTTAATTTTTATAGAGCTTGCAATTGAAATTAACTACAGATACCCTTGAATGCAGAACATTGCCCAAACCATTAAGTTATTTTTTATTTTATTTCTTATACCAATATTGACAGATACTACTGACAATTGGAGATGTCCTGACCCACTTGTTGAAATTACTGCTTAGATTTAGCTTCAGACGGACAGCAGAAATTTAGCTTAATACTTTCTCTGCAGACTGTGTTTGAACTCTCCGCCCTTGCTAATAGGATTACTTAAGAAGGATTCCTTTAAAAAAAGATACAGTGAATCCCTTGAATTAAGCAGATTATGTTGCAATACACGGTTTAATGTTTTAAAAGGGATTAAAATGTTTGACTTTGTTTTGGGCCGTGTGAAGTCAGTCACACTCATTTTATCACAACTTCCCTCTGTTTTATTTCATTCAGCGCTTTGATAAACAATGTTTACTTTGTGCCGTAATTGATTGAAATGTTGCAGCAATGACATTTTAAAACAGCTGCTGGGGAAATATTTATTTTTGGTCTCTGAGTGAAAACACAACTACTACAACCAAGGTATGATGTTTTTCAGGCAGTGCCGTTTTCCTCTCGTGCGTGCGTGCATGCAAAAATGTTTCAGTAAATTTGATGATCCGGAACAGGATTATACAAGGATGTCAACAACAGGATTATAAAGTAACACAAAATCAAACCACCTAAAGTGAAATAACAAAAATAATACCTGTGTAAAATAATGGATTGGACAGTGACCTCATGAACTGTGACGACATGACCGGAGTCATGACAAAATATTGGCACAGAAACTAAGTCTGAGAAGACAATAAAATAATAAGGATTGGTTTAATTATTAATTTAAAAAAATTATAGACCTAGGACATAGGAACTTAGATTTACAGTGCTTGTGTAAATGAAGTGAAGACTGCTTACAAAGTGTCAGACCATATACAAAGTTCACAAGACAAGACAATATAAGATACTGGGCTCACAATAATAAGACTATATTTTTGGAAAAGGAAAAAAAGCCAAAAATACAAAAACAAAATGCAGTTTAAAAAATAACCAATAAGATAAATAAGACCAATTTGTCTTAGTGTAACTAACGCAAAAGACACGAGCAACACATAAAGACACACAACTAGTGAAATGTTATGAATAAATAAAAATAAAAACAGGGAGGTTATGACAACATTGATTAAAGGAACCAGAGTTGGTGTGATGTATCTACTGGTGCTCCTTGTTTCCTGTGTTCAACTTTTGTGTGGATTGATGGCTTCTGTTGGTAGTGTTTTTACAGCCCTCACAAAAGCTGCGTAATTGTTTCGGTAAAAATCTATAATCATCTACATCTGTTTGCCTCCCACCTGCAACACAGTTGGTTGTCAGCCACCGGTTTATTAGTTGGACTGTAACACCGCAAAATAAAATTGAGAAGTTGTTTTACGAGCTGAAACAACCACAGACGGCAGGAGGGTTATTAGAAAACTGCTGGTAAAAGCAGCTGGAAGAATAACCCTATACAGTCCTATCCTCTCTGTGTGCGGCAGCCTGGTCCAGGACCTGGGGACGGAAAAGGGCTGCAGCAGACTTCCCAGGAATTTTGGTCCAATCCGTTCTGACAGAAACCGCTCTTAAAAGATCTGATCCAGTAGACGAGCAGCTGGAACTCATGCTGTGGGATATGTCTGAGGACACTGAGATTTACAGTGTGTTGTGTACATCGCACGAAATAGATATTACAACGATATGGACTAGACGTAATGATGTGACAGCTGATCTGTACTCAAACACTTTGGAACAGAGGAATCAAAAGGCAGGCGGTAGTAAAACATTTTAGGAGGAAACATCCAATTGGATTTAGCTATTCGTCATTGCCAGCTGGCAACAAGATTAGTTTAAAACTACTCTGTGTGAATAAAAACAGCAGACACTCTGGTAACTCATTAACCATCTGCACCGTTACGGTGACAGCTGCTTACTGCCATCACTCTGATGAATGAAACGTCTTACTTCCTCTGCTGGGCGGAAGAGCGCCGAGTGCAGATGAGCGCCACGATCACAGCCACGACCACGGTGATGGCTCCAACAGACACTATGATGATGACCAGGAGGTTACTGTTCTTCTGCGGGGTGGCACTGCCATGAGGAGGACGCATCTGACCAATGGGAGACCCTGGAAATCATACAGAAGAAAAACCATTACTCAACCGTCCATCCAAGATACTCCTACTTGATGCTTTTGTTATGGCCCTTTGTCAAAAAGTTATTGTTTATATATTGGATGAAAAAGAAAATGGTTTCAGTTCAAAGCCGCTTCACTGCAGCTTTAACCAATCAATACACATCGTGCGTGTAAGAGTGTATGACAGGTGTAAAGGGAAAGAGGGAAATTGATGGCACGCTCTGTCATTCATTAATTTGACCTTGGAGCAGAGAGAGCAGCGCAATAAGAACCACATGAGAAGCATGAAGCCGAGAAGAGAGAGCGAGTGAAGGAGAGGGATGATAAAGAGCTGAAAAATGGGGAAAAGAACAATGCACAAGGCAGAAAAGAGAGAATAAAGGAACCAGATGGGGATAATGCACAGAGAGTGTGATGGAAAATTCATATTTTAGGGAAGAATGTGCGTTCATGTGAAGCAAACCATGAGCGAGAGGCAGAGGGAGGGAGACAAAGGCATTTTACACCTTTCTCCTTCCCACTCTTTCTCTCCATTTGGTAATCGCATTCAATCAAATACACAATCCATCAAACCTTACACATCCAGCTTACACACATCTGTATCACATGCTCTTGCTTTTTCACATTTGATTTAATCATCTTGACTTTCTTTTCTTTCTTTTAATTTCATTTCAAGAATGAATATGAGTGTCGGGCAAAGTTTCCTCTTGTTGCATGAATAAAAAGTCATTACGGGCTAATTGCTTGACCTCAAGTGTCAACAGGGTATAACATAATCTGGTAGATCCTGCCTTCATTACAGCAATAGTGCATGTTTAAGCTTGTTCAAGCAGCTGTGAGCAAATGTATCTACACAAGAAACAACTATTTATTTATTTTTTTTTATACTTTAAGAAGCGTCTTGGAACATGAACAGGAAGAGCAAAAATAGAAGATGAATGACGCCATTTTCACTCAGGGTAATTATGTACCTTTTAAAGGCATTTCCTTTAAATATGTAGAATTTTTGTTTTCCAAAGACTGATTGAAATTTAGAAAAATGGGGTGTGAAGTTCCTGCTTTGTTCTACAATGTTGGGAATGAGTTTAGCATTTAAAGCAATGACTCATATTTTCAACTATGGGGTTAAAAACACTCAAAGACTTTCTATACGGGTTAATCATAAGGAGACTGTTTTTCTTCTCCTTAAGAGCACACTCAGGTACTTCTTTCCGTATTATGGCTGTCAAAAGGAGCTTTCTTTCCACTTAAGGCTTTCTCGTAACCACTTAATTTGCAACACCATCCTATATATATATATATAGTTTCCGTGAAAATGCAATCGAAATAATACAGACTGGAGACTTGAGTTCCCTATAGAATTTAATTTCTGTATTAAATCGAACACTCTAGTCGTGGTCATGCCTTGTTGCCATTTCTATGTCTGTGGTTTTATTGTTGCATGACAAAAGGAATGTCTTCCATTTATTTGGATTGTTTTACTGTGTGCCATTTTGTACTAAACATTGGATGTATATTCTAATGTATAAACTGACTGTATCCTTAAAGGTGGAGTCCGCAATCCTGTTACGAAACTATTTTTGTGAAATGGTTCTTCCATCCCGACAGTAGTTGTTACATTATGTATTCAGAAAAAAAACCCCTATAATAATCAGACCTCTGCAGCAGTTAGAATCCTGTAAAAACTGACCAATCCATGCCCACGCCCCCTCAGTCCCGCCCTTGTCCCGCGTGTGCACTCACCACGTGACACCGTTCAACATCAAGCACAAAGGAGGCATCTGAAAGGCCTGAAAAGGTTGCGTCTTTCTGTTAAACAAGTAATGAACGGTTTTGCACTCAGTGGGATTTGTTCTTGATATATCCGATGCGTTTTCAAGCTTGTGGGGGCGTGGCTTTGGATGGAGCCAAGACAGGCGCTTTTGGGAGGGGGTGGAGCTTAGAGGCGTTCTTGCTAGCTCAAATCTATGTAGCTTTGCAAAGTGGCAGACTGGACCTTTAAGAACAGGACACTCTGGATGTGGAATTGATCATATTTATGTACGCGATTCTTTTTCTAAATACTTAATTGCAGAAGCATTAATTGAAAATCCAAGTTACCATGCCACCATTTCAAGTGCACAGGTTAGTTGATGTTTTCAGAAGGAACAGAAGTGAACTGATCAACGTGCATGAAAGTTTGTTCTGTTACCTGGTCTTTTTACTTCATTACACAAAGATAGGAGCTATGTCTACCGTGAATGACGTTGTCAGTGCCCTTCTACTTTGGTATGGCATTTATGTCTCTCTGAAGGAGATCATTTTCTGATGTTTTATAGAGACATTAACATTTCGACCAAAGTTGAGGTTGAAGTGAACAAAGTCACAGGAAGTAAAGGCTGCAGTATTGCTGAATCAAATGGCATTAGATTTAAGGCAAAGTTTGAGGTATGTATGGACTGCCATACTTTTACTTCTGTTGCTTTGTTTTTCATACGGAGACCATTGTAGAAGCACTCCACCTAAATCCACATGGGTTTGAACTGGACAACCTTTCACAATGGTTTCACTCCTGGGACCACAGGTTTTAAAACTACTGTATATATATATATATATATATATATATATATATATATATACTGTAACAAACATTATGGGTCTACTCTACTAAAACAAGGTAACATCACAAGCTGTGGATTCATTTATACAAGCTAATCAGATTGTGGCGGTAGAACTTGGAGTAGTGATTACATGTATTTGATCACAACTTGTGTTTATTCACCAGTATGTTTAGTTTAAAGTATTAAGATTGATAGTCCATTTATTTTTCATCTTTTTTTAATTTAATAGTTTAATACTAAGTACATTTTTTCTCTGATCATTTGCAGTGTTTTTGAGAATATTATTACTTAACTACTTGTTGCATTTAGTAGTGATTTAATCTGATCGCCAAATTCTTCTTCTTCTTCTTCTTTCTTGGTTATTGGCGTAATGAAACCAACATAAATAGGTGCATATCGCCAGAAACTGTACATATTTTTATTTCATTACTTTAAAGCTGTTGCAGCACTTTGTGACCCAAATCCAATTTTTTGCCCATATGCAACTTGTATCCGATCTGATAAAGACAGCACAAATCCAAGGACACTTTCATATGTCCTAAATCTGACACATAGTGTATCTGAAAATTAGCAATGCAACTACTATCTGAACATTGAGGAGGAAGTGGATAGTAGACAGTGGAAGGAGATTAGGTTCTTAAAATGAATAAATATTTGTTTACATTATACATATTATCAGTGCCACACACACACATACCGGCACAAGATACCTCCATATTTACAGTACTTTCGTAAACATAGTGTGTGCGTGGTCACATTTTTTTTTTTTTTTTGCGTATGTGGGTCACTTCAGTCTAGACTGAACTGATGGAAGCCTTTTGTATTATGAACAAGCACACAAAAAATTAGATTGTCCTCCCGAAAAAATCTGAATTGCGTAATAAGACCTGCTGTCTGAAAGTAGCCTTAAAGCTGCACTACTTGAATCTTGAACCATGACATAGGGGCATGGCTGAATTCGAACCGTAAATACCGCCCCTTACTCTGATAATCCCTCCCAGTCTCCTCCTCTCTGCAAGTGCACGAAATCGCACACGAGAGTTGAATGTGCAGTACCGGTAGAACATGTCGCCACGCTAAAGGATGCGCACAAAATATAGGAAAATGGAATATTAGATGACCTGTCTAGTAAGAAAACAGCCACTTACGCGTCTAAAGTTAGTCCAAGACTGAAAACAAGTTTGCACCGTGCACGCGCTTCACTATTATAGCCAATAAGGAGGCTCCTTCATGGGCTCTGCTCACCCCTCCTTTCTCTAAATCCTTCCTCTAAATCTTAATCTAAATTGGAGCTGGAGGGGGTGACCGCCAATATATTGTCTTCTGGGGTTTTATCAGCTAAAATACTTAATTATAAGGCACAAACAGCATGCAGACGTACAATTTTTTCAGAAGTGATTACTTTTACGACATACAAAATGATGCTAATAAGAATCTTAATGGGTTGGTTGTTACTCATGCCATTTTGTAATTCTCTCATCAAAGTTTTGCTTAATTGGACAAAATGCGACCATGGATTGTCTTTTGTCTCCTCGGTTAATTGGCCTTGGACCTTAGGGGACAAAGGGTCCAATTGCCCTGACCTCAATGAGCTTATGCTGTGTCATAAAGTGAGTAGTAGACATCTCCAGACAACAATAAGAGACTAGCAGATGTTAGCCTTAGGCCTGCTGTTAGACCTTTAAATTTTATATGTGGAAGGGAGACCAGTAAGGTGGAGTTGGGTCAGGCTCTTCCAGGACCTGCTGTCTTGTTCTCAGACAACTGGCTTTTTTATATTCTTTGCAAACCTAAATAAATAACCAGTGAGTGTGTGAAAACCCGATTCTCTTAAGTTCACGTCTTTTTGAAAGCTGGTCTGTACGTGGCATGTTGCTCTGTTGACCTACTCATAAACAATTTCCCCTTTTCCAAAACAAAGTGGGCAAAGTAGCAAAGTTGTAGAGAGGATCAATTTCCAAACAGAAGTTTAGAAATGTAAAGACAAACACAAAAAAAGTGGAGTGCAAGATTATCCGATGTGCTGCTGTGTTTATACATCAGAGGTACCAGCGCTGCAGTCTAGCTAACCTTCTGGTTCACTCGCTCTGTTGGGCGTTCAGGTTGAGTTGCAGGATTGTCAGTTAGCATTCACACGAGAAGCAAATAGTACTGGAATTCACTGTTTATTTTTTAGCTGTTACAGAGTTAGAGCACAAGTAGAACAATGACTATTCCAAGGTCAGTTACATACGGACTAAAAATGAAAGCATCCATTGACACAATAAGATCAAGTTGGGAAGAATATTCCAATGCGCCACAATCAGAATTTCCCGTGTGGAGATTAAATCCCTTCATTTCTTTGATTTTGCTGCTTTCAATAGATTTTTCCTACAGGTGAAATATGTGGGGAAATGATGCTGTTAATTCCCCAGTACACTATGCGTCTCATTTAAAATCGATAAAGGACAAAGGACGACATCTTGGTGGTAGATCAAAACACATCAGAAAAGCAGGAATACACAGGAAGTAAGAAGCTTAACACACAGTCATAGTAACAAGATTTTTAACACGCTGCTGGGACGCCATAAAAGAACCAAGGCTCAAAATGTGAGATAAAATCTTAATCTTACTGCAGTTCTTTTTTAAAGTCACCACCACATCAGTCAGAGTTTGGCTGTTTCCATTCTTAGTATTTCTCATTTAGAATTATCTGAATAGGACTTTTTAATATTAGCTGAATTGTAAAAAATTGTTATTGCACCTTTTCCCCCAAAAAACATTGCTTTCATATGCTATATAAATTATATATATATATATATATATATAAGCAAGGTGAGCAGCTACATTTTATTTTATAGATTTAGATACAATTATGTGCACTGGATGACTCTGCTTTAGTGCAGTTATTGTCCGTGTTTGAATATAACATTTTTTTTGTTTAACTTTTTTTTAGCAGTTATTAGAAAAATGATTGTTAACTGTGGCTGGTTTCACTGTATGTAGAATGAAAATGGGAAAAAAAAAAAGAAAGTGTGCACCAATATTCCACATCTGATCACATTTAAGTTTTAAAGACACAAACACTTGAATAGAGATGGTCTTAAATATACTTTGTTTGCATTCATAGCTCACTTTGTGAATCGCTCCAAAGTGACAGGAAAAGGTCTTATGACGATGACTCATAGAATTGAGTTTTCTTTTCTTTCACTTTCTTTATTGAGAGCCTGGCATTTGTACTACCAAAGTTTGAGATGAACACACAGATTGACACTGAACGTCTGCGGCGTTGTCATGGCATTTTCATGAAGTGTTTGATTAAAAAGTTTCTTTTCAATGCATTACAGCAGAGATATTTTTGGTTCAGTGCTTGGAGCTCTGAGCTGAGAGGTGTGTTTCTGTGCACCTATGTCACTCCCTCTGGAGAAAAGAATAAAGTCAGGTAAATTTAGAGGAGAAAAAAAAAGGACTGCTGCTAAGATGCTTGCTGGAAACATTCCACTGAGACTCTAGCAGTAGAACGAAAGCATGTGTTCAGACTGTCAGCCCCCCTCCCTCCGTACAGGAGCTGGGGGTTAATCTATCTTCAAAAAAGCCCGTTTTTCAAGGGAGAGGATGCTTGGTGACACAAACAATGACACCACCTTAAAGATGAACTAGTACACAGCTAATGAAAGGGGCTTCCACCTCGCTGACCAGCTATAAAATTGGAGGAGGACAGAGGTCAGCGAGGACAGATTTACGATCAAGACTGTGCAACAAGAGCGGCAACAGCAATACAGGGTTTTAGAGCCCTCGTCAAACATACAGGACCTCATCCGAGCTTCCATAAAACACTGAATCATTGAAATGGACCCTGACCACTGACCTTCTTCAACAGGGGGAGCCACGCCAATATTTCTTCTCAAAATAAATGTGGAGACCACCTCGGATTACCAGAATGATCATGAATTATACGCAGGAGAAAAACTACTGTGCGCTTGAGTTCATACCTGTCAAGTTTAGGATTAAAAAAATATGGGACATTTTCTGGTGCCCACTACCCCAACCAAGCT
Source organism: Gouania willdenowi (assembly GCF_900634775.1). Taxonomy (NCBI): domain Eukaryota; kingdom Metazoa; phylum Chordata; class Actinopteri; order Blenniiformes; family Gobiesocidae; genus Gouania; species Gouania willdenowi. The sequence continues at coordinate 10,200,417 of NC_041055.1, read as the reverse complement.
CCAGCCGAGATCTTACGAGATTAAACTCTCGTCACGTTAAAAATCTGTTTCGCAAGGTTTTTCTTTTTTTTTGGTGAGCTATCCAAACTTCTATTTGTGACCTGTGGGGGCAGTAATGCACCTTTGCTACGTCAAGCCTGCCAGAACCTAAAGCAGGACAAGGAAACGAAGAGGAGGAGGAGGAGGAGGACATTTTAGTTTTAGTTTCAATTTGTGGAAGAAGAAGTTTATGAACAGTTAAAAGAACATGGCCGTGTAGTTGCAGCATGTGGTCAGGCTCTGTTGGCACTATTTGCACTCTGTATTGACAGAATAGAACTTTGATTTGGTTTTGCACGTAATATTGTTTGCACTTGAAAATAAGAAATATATAATTTTATTTTAACTTCTATACATTTTAGTTTCAATTTGAGGAAGAAGTTGATTAAAAGCTCCTGCTTACATCATGCATAAAAGTCTAATGGTCCAGTCATATATTTTGTCATTGTAGTTTTCTTAAAATGTCGTCGCGTTTCGTTCTTGTAAACCCGATGTTGTGTCTCGTCTTGTGAGCTGAGGTGAGTGTATCGTCACACCCCTAATTTTAAGAATTGTGAACAAGAAAATCTAAAATATGCACTTGTCAACCACTTACTAAACACAATTAGGTGATTAGAATCAATTGAAATCATGTGAACATCCCTAAAGTATAATACAGCCTAAATGAAAACCTAAAAGAGTATATGAAGCATTTTTTTGAATATTTAAGATACTTAAAGTTCATATACAAGTCAACACATTCTATATTTACTGTTAAGGTCACGTTCCTTGTCTTTAAGTTAGACTTTTACATTTTGTTTTCATTGCATATTTTCTTTTAATTTATCACGCTCACTCAAGGTTCTCTGGCATTTATTACACAGATTTGTTGATGACTTTACATCCTTTAACACTTTGTCGAAAAGGAGCTACAAATCTTACAGAACGCATAATTATGCCCCATCCTTCTCCTCTTTAGGAAGATAAATTTGCTGTTCTATTTTTAAAGGTATTTACACAAGTGCTTTGCTTTTTTTCACCGGAACGTCTTCTTCACATCCATCCATCCATCTCTGTTGTTTCCGGGTTTGTTCCAGCTGTCTGCACTAATCTCGCGAGAACCGCCACCACAGGTGGCATTATTATTACATTATAAAACGGGATATTTAAGGGCAAACACTAATGCAGGAGGATGGCGGGAAAGAGGGATAAATTATGGTAGATTCCCAACCAAAATGAGAGACTTGACAGATTTGCTCTATTTTTAAAGTCATTCTTACTGCAAAAACAAACAAAAGGAACACAAACAGACTCCCAATAAGCTATTTGCATGTCTCAATCAGAATGTAATGAGTGATTAAAGTTTAAACAAGTGTTTACACAGAATAACTTGGATCATCTGATGATCCCCCACAGAGAAAGCTCTGCTCCACAGAGATTACCACGCATTGGTTAAAGTCAGCCAGATAATGAAGAACATCTGGTTTAGGACTAAAAAAACTGACAAAGGCACTGTGTTACCGTTAATGTTGCCTCTGTCAAGTGGGTTGGTGTCTGACGGCCAGTACGCATGTTCTCCTCCTCGACCTGGAAGATGAGCAATAAATGACATTCATAAAATGAGAGAACAGTGAGAACTAATGACTTCAGTGTCATGTAGTGGATGAAGTGGAAGAATGAGAGCGGGTGAGCTTTCTTTAATGGACATAATGACCTTGGTAAAGTACATATTGTGCACGTGCTGTTAATGTGAGCAAGCAAGCTGCGTGAGCAGTTTTGTTCAGGGCAGTGGCTCCCAAACTTGGGGCAACCCCCCTACCCCAAGTCATCGATTTAAACTAAGGCTTTAACAAATCAAGGACCAGTTGAAAAGCAATTATCACACCAGTCATTCCCAGTTTTCACCTTGACCTTCAGAGAAAAGGTACAGAAAAAAAACACAGAACAAACACAAACCTCTATCCCAGTCAATCTAAAAAAAAAATGATATCCCCTCTTTGAATTGTAAAACATTTTCAGCCCCCCCAGCTAGACAAAATGGGTCAAAAATGTAACCTTTACTGAAAACGGTGAAAATTGTGTTTATTCTTCTTAAAAAAAAACTTGTTAAAAAACACAAGATGTGTACATATTAAATCAGTAATAATAAAGTATGTAAAGCCAAAAAAAAAAAAATGTTTACATATATATATATATATATATATATTTTATTTTTTGTTTATTCTTTATCGGTATGTACTGTATTTTTCTTCTTTTTTGAATATGTGTCAAACCCAAACTGCTAAACTGTGTTCCCTTGTTTCCTAAATAATGATAATTAAAGCTGTTGGGGACCATAACTAACACAGACAGGGTGGGCTGCGTAGATCATTAAATCAATTTTTTACTGAAACAAATATTGAATAATTATAAGGATTGTTTTTGACTCCATAACAAACAATTAGTGGGCAACCCTGCAAGAGTTGGAATCAGTTTAATACCAAGTAAATACAGGGCCAGTATCACCCATCCATTACTTTTTAAGGTTGATGTATCATCAAACTGCACTGCTATTATTCAATATCAATACCAACTTTGGTATCAATGTAATCATTATTTTTGATTGATCCATCCAAATCTACAAAGAACTATCAAGAACAACCATTTTAAACTGTTTGTTTTGAACATTGCGTTGTGGGATTGCAAATCCTGTAGAAGAATACAAAGATGGCACTGAAGCGAGAATGTTTCTTTAAGAAGTGTTTATTTTTTTTAAAATTCTTACCATAATTTCTTGTGTTTCTTTGCCAGACAAGAAAGACAGTGATTCACATTTGCTTTGAAATATACTGATCTATGCCTAACAAAATGCATTATTTTGAACCCTTAATCGTTGTATTAACTTTTTAAAATTGGGACTACTTTACCGTTTAAAATCTTGTATTCCGCCAATTTGAAATCAAGTGATTGCTGAAGATGCACAAACCCTTCAGGATACAAGTCTTTTGGGGTAGGAGTCCTTCAACAGTTGGTGATTTACTTGCTAACTTCAACCACCAGAGCATGTCAGTGCACTGATTGTTAGTGTTGAGTTCAAGACCACACTATCCGAGACCAAGACTTGCCCGAGACCAGAATGCACCAAGTCAAGACCAAGACAAGCCGAGACCAAGACCATAAACATTTTTATTTTATTTAAAAAATATATATAAATAAATAAAATTATGACAAGGTTCGACAGTTACAGTATATAACATTCTCTCTTTAATTTTTGTTTCTTTTAAATACATTTGAAAAAAGGTGCCTGCAAAAAAATTAACTAAAATATCAAAACTACTACTGCTACTGATAAATTCACAATTATTCTACATATTTGAAAATAAGATTTTTATGTCAGCTGAATGTACAGCAAGTGTTTAAAAGTATTTCTGCCAAGAAATAACATGGCTGGTCACCTACACACCACAGAGTGTTTCCTCTTTGCTGTGCTTTTACAAATGTATTCTTTGTGGTTTGTGAAACCAAATTTCACAAGCAACAAGTTAGCGGACATGTTTAGCTCCGCCTCTCTCCTGCTTGTGTGTGTGTGTCACACACGTCACTCAGTCACATTAAGGAAGATTGTGGTCATTATACGGGGTGGATTAAATAATGAATAAAGGATTGTTTTATCCCGTTCTTCTCCGTGTTATCACATTATAAAAAAGTTTAAAAATAGCAGGAATTAGTGCTGGTCTCGAACGGTTTTGAGGGAAAATCCCAAGTTCAGGCAGCCCGAGTCCGAGACAAGACCGAGTCAAAATGCTTCTGAGTCTGAGACGAGATCAAGACCTTTAAAATTTGGTCTCAAGACCAAGACCGGTCTCAACCACTACTGATTGTCTACTACCAAACCGCAGAGTTGGAACTGTCACCCCCTGTGGTCATAAATCATTTTTTGGGTCCCAACTGTTTTTATCCTCTTTCGGTAAACAAAATAGGTTTACATCAACATCTTTAACTTTTCCTGATTATTGAGAGCAACCAAAAGCAGCACAAATTGGTATTATGACTGAAAAAGCTGCTAAATGATCTAAAAAGCAGGCTGAATGCTTCACTCCAATAGAAAACAATGGGATGCTTATACAGACAAATTGGACTATGGGACGTATTCAATCACGTGATGGCAATATACAGTTTTTTAATATGGTAAAGTAGTCCCATTTTTAAAAGTTAATGAATCGAGTATAGTGCAAAATAATGTGTTTTGTTAGACAATAATAAGAACATTTCTAATATTTTAGACCACGGTTGTAAAAACAGTGGAGGATCCCTTTAAGAAAACAGAAAAGATTTCTGTTTTTCTTGCTATAATATTCAGCTTAAACTGAAACTTCTGAGTTTCAAAGAAAGAGTTTGGGAAACTGTTATTCTCCATTATTAAACAAGACAGTGTGTTTATGACCTCATCAAATCTACAAATTTGTGGAGAACAAAACAAAAGCATCTTTCTGTATAACCGGGAGTCTTTTTATATTATCCTACATAATCTGAGAATGTTTTTCTGCTTTATTTGTTTCCATATTTTGTAGTTTAGTGCAGTTACATCTGATCTCACTTTCCCTGTGAATTAACAGTAGAGATGTGTTGCTGCTTCTGTCGCTGAATGGAAAGACATTTTTTTTTCTTTTTTCACAGTGTGTTTATGTGGAGCAGCAGTAAGGACATGTAGAGCAGAAGTCAGAGGCTGTCAGCGAATACTTGCTGGAAACTAATGAGAGATGTTTTCAAAACTCATCCATAGTTGTAGGAAACTGAAGTGACATAAAAAAATAAAAAAAACTGTCCAGAAAGAACACAACATCACGATAAATTATAGCGATAAATTCTGTTTTAAATCAGGAAAAACATCAGTGTGGGATCACGTGTTATAAAATAGTGCTTTCTGCAGCTGGGACACACAGAAATCCCTTCGGTTAAAGCTGGAATGTAAAAGGTCACATGCATTTTATTTGTCTTGCTCCAGTCTGTGATTGTGTGTGCACTGAGGAATGTGTATCTAGAGGAACACAGTGGATCATCAATCTCGCAACAGCAGCTGTGATATACACACAGTCCATGTGAACATATCACACGTGCACTTAACTGTCAGTGACAAACAGCACTATTTAAAAGCACAGTCCAGTCAGTCCAGGCCTGGTTCACTTCACTGCTCCAAAGTCCAGATGCATTTCACGTCCCTCGACCCCTAAATTCATTTGCTTTACACCAGAACAGCCAATTCCATGCTAACACGTTTCTTTTTTCATAAACCAGCATGAACCTCTCCATCTGTTCATCTCTATAAACCAAATGCAGCTTTTAATTCCCACGTGCACGATCCAGCCTTGCCCACTTGAGTCCAACCAGGTTACACTTAAGATTTTTGTCTGCACATGCTCAGTCAAACACAGGAGCTCCAGCACATCATGTATATCCTGCTCTTTAGTGTCTGATCTTTAAGCAGGCCATTACAATAGATAAATAAAGTACAAGGACTGGGCGATATGGGCCAAAAGTCATATCTCAATATTTTGTCTCAAAATGGTATACAATATATATCTTGATATTTTTTTACCAGATAAAACAATTGTGGGTTAAATTTGCTGATGCAAAATGCCACACCGGCTGATTTATTAACCAACAGTTGCACAATGGGTGTACCTTTGGATTTTTGTCCCTATAAGGGACAGCACGTGTACGTGAGTTCTGTGGTGTGGCTTGTTTAGGGCAAGGTCTGGGTCAGGACGCACTCAATAAGCCGTCTAACTGTGTTTTTCATGCTGTTCTGAGAAGTAGCAAAAGCGACGATTCCTCAAACAAGTATTTTAAGACAAAAAAAGTTTATAAAAAATAAAGATTATTGATATAGGCAATAATGTAATTTTCTATATTGCCAAAATAGAAAACTCAATATATCTTGAATCTCGATATATTGCCCAGCCCTACAAAGTACAGGTACATTCCCAACGCTCGAAGTTTGCATAAAGATGTGACATGTGGCCAATTTCAGATATAATTTGGACCAATGAACAGAGCTTGTCTCACTTTGTTTCAAATGTTAATATCCTGATACCTAATAGGATGTCCAATCAGGCAGTGTAGTGGAAAATGAAGGATAGTCAGGAGCCTTAGGGCTGTAGTGCTGCTTGTTAGCCACATAGAGCCACATCTCACACTCTTTGTGGTGACTTCTGATATACTACCATGGGATTTAAAGCTGCTTAACCACATGAATCACATTGTTTAAACTGTACCTGAATGTCATCCAAAAGTTTTTCTCGTCAGCTCCTGATGTTAGTGTGACCCCAAAACTAGTGCCAAAGTGATATTTCTGCTGTTTTCACGAATTGAATATTTTTCACCAAACAATGGGGGGGGTGTTGATATTGTTGCTTCCATGGAAACACACGAACACCAATAAAATCGTACGACGACGTATCATATCAAATAACACGATAAAAAAAGGACAAAAATGACGTCAAGTGAATCAATGTATGAAATCACGGTATGAATGATGAGAAAACACTTTCTTTCACTTACAGGTTCCAATTCCCACAATGCAATGCAAGAAACTTTTTCGAAGTTCAAGTCGCATGAACATTTTTCAAACAAACATTCGAGTGGCAAATTCTACCTTTGACATTTGTTTGTTAGTAAACACCTATACAACATTTGGATGACATACAGGCATATGAAATACATTTTTGAAAATGCCAGTTACAGGATGTGGTTAAGTGGCTTCAAACTCGCTTGAACATTTGATTTTCTCAACTACAATCAAAACATCCATCAAAGGAAAATAAAGGAAAGTCACAGCAACACTGTTTAATCATTGTTTAAAAAAACAAACCAGCAAAGAAAAGGATGGAAATCCTAGAAATGTAATTACATTTGTTATAAGTTAACGGTGCATGTAAACAATAAGAATGGACAAGAAAATGGGAAAATCAAAAGAACTGCACCAACAGTACCAATGGCATTTTAAAGGTATTTAAAAAGATGTGAAAAAATAAATAAAATGTTTTTAAGTCATTCTAATACTTTAGTGCCAGCATGTGATGAATACATTTTGTAATGTGCACTGAAAAAGGCCTACCTTGATCATTGGCCATCTTGTCTGGATGTTCGACTAAAAAGGAAGATAGCAAAGGAATAATCACTTAAAACAAAAGAACATTATTGTTGGTCATACCTGTCCAGTTTTGGATTTGAAAATAAGGGCAATTTTCTGGCGCCCACTATGAGCCTTCCCACCCGCCCAACCAAGCTACAGTATCCCTTATATTTCAAGACAGATGTACAATAAATCTAAAATACCCACTTGTCAACCACTTACTAAATACAATTATGTGATTAGAATCTGGTAGGTCGACCTTTATTAACATTGAAATGCTGTGAACATTCCTACTAGGGCTGGGTGATATGGACCAAAACTCATACCTCAATATTTTTTCTCAAAATGGTGATATACGATATAAATCTAGATAATTTTATCAAATGAAGTCTGACCAGAAAAACAATTCTGGGTTAAATTTGCCACAAAAGGACATTTATTAACAAACAGCTGCACAATATGAGCACATTTCACAAAGTATTTACACCAGTTCTTTGTTTTTTTTGCCGGAACGTCTTCATCTATCTCTCTTCTGAGTGGTTTCCGGGTTTGTTGCCGCTGTCGGCACTAATCTAGCGAGAGCTGCCACCAAGCCAGGCCATTTCAGGTGTCAGTTCTCGCGAGGCTAGTGACGGCGTTCAGTTTAGTAAGGCATCTTTGAATTATTATTACATTAAAATACGGGATATTTATGGGAAAATAATAATACGGGAAGATGGCGAGAAAGAGGGGTAAAATACGGGAGTTTCCCGGCCAAAACGGAATACTTGACAGGTATGTTATTGGCAGGTGCACACACAAACACACACTGTGGCAAACCTTTGGTGGTCCTGAAGTGGATGGGCTCCGACAGAGGACCAACTCCTTTGGCATTTTTGGCTTGGATTCTTAAGTAATAAACAGTGTCCAGGTTCAGGTCCACCACCTGATGGGTAAGCCGGTCACCATTAATGGCCTCCATCACCCAGTCATCAATTGGCATGTTCTTGTCCAGTGTGTAGTACAGGATGTAGCCTGTCAAAGGACATAACACAAGATCACTCTGAGGATTATTATCTTTAAACCTGAAGTCTCTGACCCAAACATACAGAACATCAACTGCATTCTAGTTGTTTAACCCTTTTATTATCCTTGGGGTCAATTTGACCCCATTCAACGTATATAAAAAAAAAAAAAAAATAGTTGAGGTTTTTTTTTTGCTTCATATTTCATGACTTTTCCCTCCTTTGATTGGTACAATTAACTAAGCATTAAATTATCATGATGATAATTTGTTAGCTGGGGGAGGAACTTTCCCACACAATGGGCATGAATGTGTCTGTGTGTGTGCGTGGGTGAGGTAGTCCCACAAGGACATTCGTAGTGGAAGCCCTTTACCCAAATCATTCCACAATGTGCTGTGTGTATTGCAATCTGAACGCTCTCTCTAGGACAGGGTTTACTCTCAATGAGGTTTTGGAACAGCTCTTTCACAGTGAGGCAAATGTGTCTGAGACAAAGTATTGTGTTGAAGATGATTTCCTGATTTTGAGGAAACCTCATCTGATGAGAATGAGTGTTTACCCTCCAGCAAACACAATCCCTTCGAAAAATGGAAAGACCAACATCAATCATTACGGTTCATTCTATGAGAATCATCAATGAGCACCTCAAATTAGAATATACTTGGATGAAAGATTTTCAAGATGCACTAACTCTAAAACTGAAAGTTTGACATAATGGTGGTACTGCAGGAAAGGTCATATCATCACCACAACTAATAGGGTTCATACTTTTGTGATCAATAATGTTGTCAGTAGATTTGGATAAAAACTATTCGAGATAAAATAAATCTAATTTAAAAGTTTGGCCTGATGGTGGCGCTAGAGAACAGGTCTAGGTTTCATTATCAAGGGGGTATTTATGTATTCAATGAATAAAAAAAGTTCCTGACACAAAAACTTTAAGGCTATACTCTACATCTATTTACAGATATATTCATTGGGCTAAGGCTTTTGCTAGTATTTTTCCGCCTGTTCGACTCTTGGTCATGGCCAAGGCAAGCAAAAACTGCTTCTGAGGAGGCTAAAAAGACGCCACTAAAACCCGGCCCCCTCTGCCAACCTGCGTTTCGCCCGGCACCAGACACCGCCCCGTGCACTTGGGGTCGCACATACCCCGTTCGCCCCGACCGCGGCCGTCGCGCAGATCCCCGGTGAAGGGGGCCGACGACGGCGGCAAGGCCAGGGAGTGGGGGGGGAGCGCCGGGCCTCTGGCGGCGGGGAGAGGAGGACGGCGGCAGCTGCTACTCCAGCCGCAACTTGAGCCCAACCCCGCTTCGCACACCAGCCCGACCGACCCAGCCCTTAGAGCAAATCCTTATCCTGAAGTTACAGTTCAACTACTGTCTGCATACACAATCAAAAGACAAGGGAGGCTGGAAAAAAGGTTTGTAGTTGAAAAGGGTTTCACTGGTAATTAGACTCCTCACCGGTGGCTACGTTCACACACTCACCTGTGATTCGTCCATTGGCCTCCATTGGTGGCTGCCAGCTGATTAGGATTGCACGGGGTCGTCCTTCACGGCTGATTACGGTCAGGTCTTTGGGGGCGGAGCTAGGAGCTGCAGGAGCAGAACAAAATAAAAGCTTTTTTTTAGAAGTAGTTGAGTGGAACAATAGGCTTAATATAGTGCTTAAAGGTAATGATATGCCAACGTGTTATTGGCCTCTGGGGAAGAAAGTTTCAATTCAAAGTTCAAGTTGCAAGAGATGAAACTTACTTACTTCTTAGTAATTTTCTTTTAATTTGCATCACTTACTCCAACTGCCGTATTGTGTAGTCATTGTTAAGAAAATGTTAAGCACTCGACTACTATTAGTAGGGGCTTTGGCGTTTTCTTTCTCTCTGCTGTCACCATGGAAACTAAGTGGCACCCTATGTGTGCACGCTTCAGTGTGTGACAGCGGAGAGTATCTTTCGACTTCCACATGTGATAACACTTAAGTTACTTCCACACGACAGAAAGACAGAAACAAACGCCCCCAGTTTGTTAATAAATGCTTTTCTTACATACGACACAAAGTGCAGATGGAATTATGAACTCATTTAGAGACGGTAAAAAAGCGGGGATGAAACACTGCATCCACAGCTACTGGGGAAACTGTGGTTGAAGCTTTCAAAGCAGTGAAATTAAAAATTTCTTCATTTTGTAATCAATGGCACTCAGGAGGCAGACTATGCAGACTGATCTGCTTTGCCAAAATACTCATTTATACAGAAACAACACGGGTGATTGATTACGCTCAGGCATCATTACATTACATGTCATTAAGGTGGTGAGCGTCATACATCCTACTCTGCAGTAAAGTTTGGGGAAATACAATATAAATAAGGCCAAACATTCCCATTTAAAATTGGAAAATCAGAGACTGACAATTTATGCCATTCTATGCCATTAAAAAAAACATTCCTACCTGTGCATGAACTTTGCACAACACATTTTTTTAAAACATCAAACTAGAACAGTCTACATATGGACATGTTCTTTTTCCAACAAAATAAGCATGTGCACATTTTCTGGCAACAACTGATACCTTTGGACATTGACTTTGTTTCCTGTAGGTGGAACGACACGCTTGGTTGGCACGGATGTAACAGAGGTGGTAAGGTATGCTTCAGCCCCTCCATCTCAACCCTCAATACCACTTGCAGAAAAAAGCTCAGAGGCGAGCAAGCTTTTGCAGTTGCGGGACCGCTTCGCCATTTCACATCAGAGAGGCTTCATCTCCGCCTGTTTTTAATTCTCTTTATAAAAACACACCTTTTTGTTTGAACATATTGTTTTTAAATTGCTTTGACTATACGTACATTGTTATTTTATATTTAATTTTGTTTAAATTGTTTATCCTATAGTGTATGCATTGCAGAGTTCTGGACAATTATTCTGGACCATTGATAATTAATTACAATTATGGCGTAACTACAATTGTAATAAAAAAAAAATCTGTTGCTGTCGTAATCATAATTAAATTGTAATTCAGTTCAGATAATTGACTTTGTAATTGTAATTGCCATGAAAATATATATCAAAATTGTCATAATAATAATAATAATTGAACGGGGAACCATGTTACAGTTCTATGTGCAGATGGAGTTAACAATCTTTATCTTAAACCCTATATGTTCATTGATTAGGAAGCCTAACAAAGTGACCAATAAATAGGAAATAAATGAGATGATGGTTTTTAGTGTATTTTACCGATGACTGGAAAAAAAATGCTGGTAACTGTAATCGTAATTGAATTGTAATTGAACATGAGTAACTGGAAATGTAATTGTAACTGAAAAATGTAATTGACCCCAACCCTGATGTACTTTATATATCTGTTATCACCTTATTACAGCAATTTGTTCTTTTCTCCCTGGGTTTTTAAAGTACTTTATAGATAAAGTTGGATTTCTACCATCTTTTTTTAACATTGTGATATATTCTCACACAATATATAGTCCCACATTAACTGGAAACACAGAAATGATTCTGACCACTTTCCAGAGTTGTACAATTTTTACAATGTTCATCGAATGTGAAGAAGATCATTAACGTTTTTGTGCCTGCCAATAGTAAGTCCACATAAGAAGCCAACAAATGCTTTCAGATTGACCAGATTAGCACCATAAATTAAAAAGCTACTGATGACATAAATAACAGTTAGCAGAAGATACACATTTTCATCACTAAATGATAAATGTAGAGTTTCAATAACAGACGGGAGCACCTTCTTTATACAACATTGTCACCTTATGAGTGTTAGTAGATCAGGGCATTTCAAAGTCTGATTTCATACATTTATAGAGAAATGTGGAAATGTTCCACGCAGTAGAAAGAGTAGTCATAGTAGCTCAAGGCTGTTTTGACTGTTCCACAGTTTATTTTATTTCAAGCCAAGTCTTTATGAAACGTACTTACTGTGAACCCTATGTTAACTTTACCATCATATGGTTCAATAAGTTGAATGCATTTCAATACTTCCTGCCATGAATGGTTATCATACGTTATCTAGAAAGCTCATGTAGTGCGTGCACAGCCCTGAAACAGTGCATTCTGTGAGAGTCATAAAACCAAGCAAACATTATTATGTGTGAGGGAAATGTCAGACGTTCACCAAGGAGGCAAAGGGGCCTGGAGTCACAGCACAACTTTTCTGATAAGTTCCTAAGTTTTTAACTGATGAAGATTTTAAAAAGTCAGACGCTTTCTGGAGCTGTCATTTTATACTTCTGTGACGCATGTGGTCTGAAAGGGTTTAATGGTGAAGATATGGCAAGTGTGCACCTTCAATGCTGGTCAATTATTGCCGAGGGTTAGTGGGCTCAGGCCTCCTGCTCACTCTGAATGTCAATGTATTCCAGCAGCCCTCCGTGGGGGTGGGGGTGGAATGCCACACACACACATTTGGGGGCCAAACCCAGCAAACATGGCTGTAAACATCTTCAAAGGGATACCTTGACATTTCAGTTTGCATCTGCATTGGGATTTCATTCCTGGAGAAGGTTTGCGTGTTGTTTCCAGGGAGACTACAGTTTCTCAGTGACTAATGACAGCAGAGGTCACTTTCCTCACACAAAGATACACATTCCTAGTTTTTGCTTAAATAGGTTTAAAGTGTAAATGTAAAAGGTTAACTTGCCCACAATTTTAGAGACAGTTTCAATACAGCCCAAGTCTTTGATATCATTGTTAAAATTATGATTTTTTTTTTTTCACGCATTCCCAGTAAATCTGTTAAAATCTATCAGCTTTTTATGAGGACTGATGGAGGCGTGATGTGTATTTACAGTATCCGATTGTCTGCGTGAGTATTACTTAATCTAAGATCAAATACCACTTCCTCTTTTCCTCATAACGTTGTTTGCTTTCATTCTTCTGGCCTGCGTTTCATTTTGTCTTCATCTGATTTGTTGGTGATATTTTTTTTTTTAATCTTTTATGTCTTTTTTGTTCTACTAATAAATCTATGATTTATCCGTCTTAAAGTTTGAAATATTAATGTTTCAATGAACATTTATTTGTCATAACATTTCATTCATGTCAAAAATATTGAGCTAGTTGTATATAAAAAAAAAAAAAATCTCTGAAAATATTAATTAAATATTCAACTAATATGAATTAACATGTGGGTAACACTTTAGTTTAGGGAACACCTATTAACCATTATTTAGTTTCTTATTAGCATGCAAATTAGTAACATATTGACTCTTAATTAGTCATTATTAAGTACTTATTCATTTCTTATTCTGCATGACCTTGTTATACAACCAGTAAGCCAATAACTAAGTTTTCCCAAAATAACCTCAGAATTATTACTTATTAGTAGGGATGTAACGATTCACTCAACTCCCGATATGATTCGATTCACGATACTGGGTTCACGATACGATTCTCTCACGATTTATTTTACAAAATGGGAATGTAGATAATTTTTTTTTTGGGAAAAAAACTAGAAAATACTGTATTTTTTCCTTTTATTTTTCATTGTCAAAAGAAGCCTATTAATTTAAATTCTGGTTCTATAATAAACAATGCAAAACTGCATAATAGTTCTTCTTCTTTTAAAAGTGCAACTGAAAATGTATTTTGTGCCTTAACAATTGGACTTTAAAAAAAAAAAAACGTGATTGCACTGATTTACGTCATATTTGTTTGGACCAGCAGAGGGCGGTGGTAACACAGTGGTCGGTTGGCATGCAGATATCTTGCAGTGAAGAAGAGAAGCTATGCTAGCAGACAGAGCTAATAGAAAAACGTGACTTTTACAAATATTCAAGTAATATTACAGATATTCTTTCGGTGCTAAAGGAGTAATGAATCATTTATTAACATATTTAAGAGTAGAAGGCAGCCAGAAAGAAAGTATTAGTAGACTCTGCCCGCCGCCTACACTTGTGGATAGATAAAAAAAGTGCGATACAATTTTCAGAAAATCGATATCAACCGTGATACCTATTAATCGATTTTTAACTGCCTTGCGATTAATCGTTACATCCCTACTTATTAGTAATAACTAAGGAAGTTGTTGTAAATGAATTACGATCTTAACATGAGTGTGAGACTGTCATTAAGTGTATAATAAGACATTAATAAGTACTTAATGATGACTAATTAAGAGCCAATACGTTATTAATGCTGATACGCAACTAATTAATGGTTAATATGTGTTTCCTAACCAAAACAAGGTTCTCTAGATATTATCATACACACTTATATTACTATTTTTTACAATATACCTTCAATATATATTCTGCACAAGTTGTATATACTGTATACAGTTTATACATGCACATCAAACATACAGTATATACGTACACACATATAAACAAATATACAAAATACACATTGATGTACATGACATGTACATCAGATTAATATTATACTACTTCATACTGTATCTACAACACAGATTTCATCAATTAAATTTAGTGTGGCAATATATAAATCAATAATGTTCTCTATCACAATATATACATTTCATTATGTTTATTGAGTACTAATAAATTCTATACCATTATATACAGTACATATTATATATAATTGCTTTCCTAGGTAATATTATTGCTCTTCTTTCTTATACTTACTAATGATATACAGTATGTCCTAAAAAGCTTGGTTTATGATGGTGCTATGTTTTAGTTCATCCTTTTGGCAGTTCCATAATTTAACCCCTGTTATTGTTGGTCATTTAACTTCCAGACTTGTACACAAAGTGGAATTCTGAGTTTTTAAACCATAATCAAAAAGGAATTCTCAGTAAATAAAGGTTCGGCTAAATGTAGACCCGCTTTTAATTTTAGGGCGTAAAAAAGAAGTGCATAGGAAATGCATTAAGTTTGTGTGTGATTATCATACCTGCTTCGTAGGTTGTTGCATGTGCCGTCATGCTCCAGGTGCTGGACTTGCGGCCTTTGGTCACCATAACAGCAAATTCATACATGGTGTTTGGTTTGAGTCCAGTGACGGTGTGGCTGAGTGTTGTGGTGTCTGCAGACTGGAAACAACACCAGAACAAACGTTTAGAAGTTTGCTGCTCATCTACAAGGAACAAAAACTGATGTTCAAATACTATAGAATTGTGCACTCACCAGCAGCTTTATTACCACAATTACTAACAGCCAGTCACCATGCAGCAACTCAAGGCTTTTGGGGTTTTAAACTGGAAGTTTTTTTTAGCATGGCATGGTTGTTGGCCAGGTATTTCAAAAGCCTGACACAAAAAGCTGACCTGTTCAGATTTTCATCCACAACTGGTTTAAATGAAATATTCAGTGAGTAGCTGCTCTTCTACTTATGCCAGCAGTTAGAGGAGAATTGTCAGACAGGTTCTAGATTATATAAAGGCAGCAAAAACTAAAGTACAACCAAGGTCGGCAGAACACAAGCCCAACTTCCAAGCAGATTGACACTAGAACATGTGTCCCTCCTGAAACTGAGGCTTCCAGTTCACAGAGGCTTAAAACTGGACCATTGAAGATTGAAAAATACCTTGACTGATCTGTTGAGTGGTACATTTCTGCTGCTATAATCAGATGGCCAGCTTAGAATTTACTGTCAACACTATGAAAGCATGAATCCATCCTGCTAGAATCAATTCTGGATGGTGGGGATTCTGTTTGCAGACTAATGGCCCATAGCACACCATAGCAACCTTAGCATTGTTGCGGAGTTTGTCCATCCCTTTATTATCACAGGGAACCATCTTCTGGTGCTTCTTCCAGTCGGATAATGTCCAAAAAGCCCAACTTAACTCAAGCTGTTCCCTTTAACATGACAATGGGACTTGCAGTTTGATGATCTCTATCTTATGGAGCACGTTTGGGATGTGGTGGAATGGGACATTCACATCAATAATGTGAAGCCTATACATATACATCTCTGAGAACGGTTTCAGCTCCTTTACTCTAAAATGTATGAACAAGGGAACAAATCTACTGTTTTTATTTACCTTGTACTTTCCACTGGTGGAGTAACTGGTCTTCCACTTGACAGAATAATACCGGACCTCAGTTGTCTTCTGGTTCTTGGTCATGGAGTTGTCGGCCCAGGAGACACGGACCGAGTCTGATGACAGAGCTACCGCTTGGACTCCCACTGGGGGGATCATTGGGGTGCTGGTGTCTGGCATGGGAGTGGGGTATTTGTCAAAGAGGTGGAAGAGATCATCCTCTGATGGATCAATGGGGTCTGAGTAATGGGGTTGGGTGTCATATTCAATGAAACCATACAAGACGACAAACGCATGTTAATGAGATTTTAAATGAGTTATGTAATTGTATGTTGAGTAAATAAAAAGAAAAGATGGTATGCAGATTTGGACATGACATGCAGCAGGAAGCCATGATTGTTTGGAAGAAGGTTGAGGAGAGAACGGATGAAGAAGGTGAAAACAGTGGAGAGAGGAGGAGAAAAAAAAAAGACAGCCAGTAAGAAGGAGCAGAGGTTACAAAGGATTACTTTAAAGAGACAGTGGAGCCACGGACTCTTACAGGGATTGGACTACCAATCCATCAGAATGATGTTGAATAAGCCTTGCTTAATAACTTAATGATTGCTGACAATAAGTAAATGGTTCGTGGCTCCATTCAGTAGAAGCGAAAATGCTACCTTCAGGTGCTTTCCCAAACATCCCATATGTGCCTTTTTTTTTTTTTTAACTTGCAGTGAAATCAAACCTAAACATACTGTATGTTAAGAATTGACATAATTTAGTGGAGAGCACATGAAGGCAACTGGTGTAAAAAAAGAGATGCTAACAGAGAGCTGGGAACAAGCTGAGCTGACAAGCTAAAGGGAAAAATGGATCAAATCTGCTGGTCCCAGCTCTGTGATCTCAGAACTACCCTACTGGAAGCAAAGACACAGTTAGTGACGCAATACAACTGGAGCAGCAACACACACACACACACACACACACACACACACACACACACACACACACACACACACACACACACACACACACACACACACACACACACACACACACACACACACACACACACACACACACACACACACACACACACACACACACACACACACACACACACACACACACACACACACACACAAATAATGATATAAGCCCATGTAACTCTCAAAAACAAGAAAGAGAATCTGCAGAATAAATTGTCCTAGAATAACTAAACATCAAGTTTTGGCTGACAACGTGTCACAAGGGGCAGAATTGAAAATATGGCTTGATTATGTGTGGGACTTCTGGAGCGGTTAAAGCTGCGGTAAGTAGAATCTTCTCTCTGCTCCGTTTTCAAACCAAAACCAAAATTCAACCTCCCTTATCTGTATATTTTCTGAAAGCTCTTAGTGACTTTTTTCTCCTTGTAGACTAGTAACAAATGTATGGACTTTACCTTGTGTTAGTGGATATTTTTCTGGTGTTTTAAAGACTCTGACATGAATGTACGCATCACTCTGTAGTTACTGTCCTGAGCAGCGGCTGCTGGTAAAAAACCATCAAATTGCCACAAACTACTATTTTCAGTCAATAGCTAAATTTGATCATAATAGCCAGGTTTTAACCCATTGTCACTCTTTTTAATAACAAAGGACAAAAATACTCAAATACACTTGTTATCAGGAGAAACAAATGGATTTTGTGGTTGAGTTATTGTTTAAGTGAGTATTATTTAAGAGTCAAAGAGTGACTTCAAAGGCACAATAAAGGGCTACATGCTAGATTTTTACCAAGTATACATATTCATTACTAAACGTTGTTGAAGTTTATTGAACAACTTGTGCAGAAAAAGACCTATTTACGTCTATTATTTATAATCGATCAATGCCCATTTTAAATAACACTGATGAAAAATTGTTATAGTGCATTAGGTAATTTGTTTCTGATGTGGTTATTTTTTGTGTTGTTTTTTTACACATCCTGTGGTGACTTGCTTGGTTTAAATTCATGATCTGTGGTAGGAATGGGCCATATATCAATATATATATATATTTATATTTTCTGCTATGCAAAATAGAATAAGACAGTTTTTTTTGTTTTTGATATAGCTTAATTTATAACTTTGAAACAAATTAATAAATTTAAGAGTTACTACTTTTCCTATTTCATCTGTATCTGTTTCCAGTGATGTGCAGCATGTCTTACACTGAAAGTAAGTTCTTACTCAGTGTTTGAGCATGACTAATCTCTTCCATCATTTACAACTGCAACGTAAGATAGAATAGAAGAGTGTGCTAATCTGCATGCTAAAACCCGGGCACTGATATTACCGTCTCTTTTCCCATTAGAGGCTCTGGTTCTATAATAAGCTTTGGCTGTGTTTGTCTCCTCAGGAATCCAGCAAACATCTGGTGTGATTAGAGGTCAGGATGTGTGAGCGCCGACTGGATTTCTATTCATTATCACAGAGCTAATTGTTCAACATTTTCAAAAGTTCAAAAGTCTTTTAACAAGTTGAAATGCAAGATGATGTAAGTTTCTCATTGTTTGGTAGGCTATCAGGTGTAAACATTGTCTTTATTAAGAGGAAAAACAAGCACCAAACACTTTTTCTTTAAGGTTATTTCATTAAAAATGGGTGAAATTGTTTTTTCAATCTATTTCCGGATAACATCCAGGGTTTTGTGGATGGGGAATGTTGTTGATGATACTAATAAGTTACCATTCATGGTTAAGTTTGTAATAGTTCAGCTTTTCACTCCATGGTTGGGTAAAGCTAATGTATATTTGTATTATTTTTGTAAATATCTGTATCATATTTGTATATAACTTGTATTATTATATTTATTATTATTATTATTAATAATAATAATAATAATAATAATCTATCTTACTTTATATTTTACTACTGTAATGTGTGTGTATCTGATCCTTATTTTTAACAGTCTTTTACTTAATTATACACTTATTTAATGTTTACTCTTTCTTTCGTCTTTGTTAAACGTTTTATTCTTTTATTTGTGATTTTTTTTTTCTTTTTTTCTTAAGTGGCTGTAACAAAAGTAATTTCCCACTGGGATTAATAAAGGCATTCTGATTCTTATTCTGATGTGTCATTCAGTTCAACTGTAGCAAAAGTGGCTACAATTTCACCGAATGCACTGCATATTATTTATTTCTAAAATGTTACTATAGCTGGAATTTTTTTTTTTTTTTAAATAAACAATTTATTTTCAATCCAATTCAGTGTTTAGATGTCACTGTCATATATTATTAACTATAATAAAAACCTTAAATGTAAATAAAATATTTGTGTTAAGTAAGCACAGCTTCCTGCTCATCACTATTAAGAAAAATGCATTTGGTTTGTGCTTGAATTTTATTGGATTTCAATGTACACAGCGAGGTTTAACCCATTCATGTTAGGGACACAGAGTGGTGGGAAGATAACTGAGCCTTATAGATATTTAATGTTAAAGGGAGACTGTGGAGCAGGATATTATCCGACATGAGGGTTTAAATATTGGTGTATATATGTGTCCTTGAGCAAGACATTGAATCCCAATTTTCTCGTAAATTAGTGGGGGAGTGAATGTGTGACGTGAGTGGTGGAATGGAGCTAACAAAGTGACGCACTGTCAGGCTACGCGGTGATAAAGCATTTTAAATAAGTGAGGATCATTTTGTGTTCATTGTTCAGCCTGAATGAGATGATTGGGGAAATTGTTGCAGGACTGCCACTGTAAAGAGCCACTTCAGGTTTTTGAACACCATCACACATTTCACTGTATGCATTGTTATGAGAGGGCAGAGGAAAAGAATGCAGCAGAAAATCACCGTTAAAGGCATTTGCTCATCTGATTTAATAACACCACTTTCTTTAAAGGGTTGGTTGTACAGTCAATTTAGCACCATTATAATTATAGTATACTGTATTACATTTATTGACAATAAGGTTTACTGTTCAAATACATATGATGATAATTTTCTAGTTATATTCTAATCAAGGTGAATTTCCAAGCAACATCATTTCTCTGACAGTAATCACCACTTTGATTTGCTGTTGGTGAAGTGAAACTCTCCCAAAGCTTCCAGTCCCCAGATAACATCCTTCTGTGAAATGGTAAATTACATGCAGCTATCAGAGTGCATCACTATTAAATGTTACAATTACACAAAAGTAAATGCTCAAACTGGGAAAATCTCATTGCAGCAGGGAAATGATGCCAACCCTTGCTGTTAGTAAAATAATTTGCTTTGCTTAAAGACAGGAATATTATATTAAGTATTCTGAGTAGAAAGTCTATGACTATGGTACTGTATTTGTAGAGATAGATAGATAGATAGACAGATAGATAGAATACACAATATTACTTAAAAAAACATACAAAATTACAAAAAATTATCATAAATTTAGAACAAAAACATATACGATGACTGTAAATATACATAGAAATACAGACAGTTACAAAAATTATACAAAACCACGACTTAAATAGACAAAATGACAAAAATAACACAAAAACACACAAAATCAGAGAAAAATCTAATAAACCACAACAAAAATACACAAATTGGCTAAAATAACCACACAAAAGTACAAAACGCCAAAAACACAAATACACAATTACAATTAATTGAATTACAATTCAATTGCACGCAAAATTTGGGAAAATTGTTACAGTTCTCTGGCTTATACACATACTGTATGTCGTTAACAATTATTTAGAAAATGTTTTCCCACAACCTGTCAGTGAATCTTCACACCTATACAGGTGGTAAGGATTAGGGATTAGAATATAATTGTATTTACATAGGGATGATGTAATTTTACATTGTAACAAAACAGTAAATGCAACTGATGTTTTTATAAAGAGTTTACAGTTATTGCTCATTTCCAACTCTTGTCTATAGTTGGAATTTTATGTAAGATATTATAATCTACACCATCTCAACATACATAGGCTACACTTCACACCTGTTTGTGTATCTTTACTATCAATAATACATATCAGGTTAATAAATGGCAATTCAATCTTTAAAAATAAATAAATAAACAAACTCTTATGTTTTATATTTTAATCAACTATAGCTGTAACAGATTTTGTCAAATAAAACTAGACTACATCTGAAATAGTCCTGATGACTAAATAACAAAGTTACATTTTAGTCAAAAGACTATGACAAAAACTCAAAAATCTAAAATTTCTGTCAAAATGAAGACATTGTGTGGTGTGAAGATGCTTCTTTTAAGCGCTATCTTCCCGAAAACGACTCATCGTTTAAGACTAAATTTGTGCAGAAATATTTCAATCAATATTTTCTGCTAAATAGATTACAATAAAACTCAAAATGATTGTACCGGAGACAGTGACTGTAACGGCGTATGAAACCCTCCAGTAAAAATTAAATATTTAAAGACAATCAGGTCATTGTAAATGTGGCTCGTATTGTTATGGGTTTGCTAATATTTTACAAAATTTACCCTAGCTTTGTTGCATCCTGAAACATGTGCTGTTTTTTGGTGTTATGGTAATGACCGCCCCAATACTATAAGACAGATATATGGGTATCTGGAGGCCCAGGGGCCACATGTGGGCCTCAGTCAATTTTTTTGCGACCCCCAAAGCAAATCACCAAAAATTGTAATTCAAAAGTTGGAAGGAAATTGAAGCCCAACATGATACACAAAGAACACAAAAACACAATTTCCAAAAATACACAAAGTGACTTATAAAACATAAAATGACAACAAAGACAGACACATCAACCACTTAAACAAACAAAATGACTACAAAAACACACAAAATGACAGCATATTACAGAATAGCTCCAAAGACACAAACAGAAAAACAACAAAAATACAGAAAGTGACCCCAAAAACTCACAAATCGAGAACAAAAACGCAGAAAATTACACAAAATTACACCAAGAACACAAAAAATAACAAAAACTGACAAAACATCAAAAACACAAAGACAAAACCCCTTTTGCCCCTGTATTAATGTTCTGATTGGTCATTATTCTAAATGCTAACATGTATTGATCACGTGGCCCTTGGATCAGATACAATCACATATCTGTGGCCCCTGCTGGGATAGAGTTGCTCATCCCTGCTTTACGCTATTACCATTAACTTTTACAGTGCGGCATAAAAGTATTTATTCAGCCACCAATTGTGCAAGTTTCCCCACTTAAAAAGATGATAAACCTGTAATTTTCATCATAAATATACCTCAACTATGAGAGACAAAATGAGAAACAAAATCTAGAAAATTACATTGTAGGATTTTTAATGAATTTATTGGTAAATTCCTCTGTAAAATAAATATTTGGTCACCTACAAACAAGCCAGATTTCTGTCTCTCACAGACCTGTAACTTCTTCTTTAAGAGGCTCCTCTGTCCTCCACTCGTTACCTGTATTAATGGCACCTGTTTGAACTGGTTATCAGTATAAAAGACACCTGTCCACAACCTCAGACAGTCACACTCCAAACTCTACTATGGCCAACACCAAAGAGCTGTCAAAGGACACCAGAAACACAATAGTAGACCTGCACCAGGCTGGGAAGACTGAATCTGTAATAGGTAAACAGCTTGGTGTGAAGAAATCAACTGTAGGAGCAATTATTAGAAAATGGAAGACATACAAGACCACTGATAATCTCCCTCAATCTGGGGCTCCACACAAGATCTCACCCTGTGGGGTCAAAATGATCACAAGAACAGTGAGCAAAAATCCCAGAACCACACGGGGGGACCTAGTGAATAACCTGCAGAGAGCTGGGACCAAAGTAACAAAGGCTACCATCAGTAACACACTACGCCACCAGGGATTCAAATCCTGCAGTGCCAGACGTGTCCTCCTGCTTAAACCAGTACATGTCCAGACCTGTCTGAAGTTTGCTAGAGAGCATTTGGATGATCCAGAAGAGGATTGGGCGAATGTCATATGGGCACAAATAGAACTTTTTGGTAAAAACTCAACTTGCCGTGTTTGGAGGAGAAAAAACACTATACCTACAGTAAAGCATGGGGGTGGTAACATCATGCTTTGGGGCTGTTTCTCTGCAAAGGGACCAGGACGACTGATCTGTGTAAAGGAAAGAATGAATGGAGCCATGTATCATGAGATTTTGAGTAAAAACCTCCTTCCATCAGCAAGGGCATTGAAGATGAAAAGTGGCTGGGTCTTTCATCACGACAATGATCTCAAACACACCGCCAGGGCAACGAAGGAGTGGCTTTGTAAGAAGCATTTCAAGGTCCTGGAGTGGCTTAGCCAGTCTACAGATCTCAACCCCATAGCAAATCTTTGGAGGGAGTTGAAAGTCTGTGTTGCCCAGCGACAGCCCCAAAACATCACTGCTCTAGAGGACATCTGCATGGAGGAATGGGCCAAAATACCAGCAACAGTGTATGAAGACTTATAGAAAACATTGATATCTGTCATTGCCAACAAAAGGTACATTACAAAGTATTGGGGTGAACTTTTGTTATTGTCCAAATACATGTTTTCCACCATAATTTGCAAATAAATTCATTAAAAATCCTACAACATAATTTTCTAGATTTTTCTCTCATAGTGGAGGTATACCTATGATGAAAATTACAGGCCTCTCATCTTTTTAAGTGGGAGAACTTGCACAATTGGTGGCTGACTAAATACTTTTTTGCCCCACTGTGTGTTTTTATAATGCTGTTGTGTTTGCGTGTGAGACCATGATGAGGTCGGTAGGAGCTGTGTGAAGTTAGCATTAGCCTTTCTGTCTGTTGTGCAAACAAGGCCACTGGGAGGGTAACCAGTGACGTCTGGTGCTGCTGGGGGACAAAGATGCTGTGAAGCTGCTCTGACTGGTGATGGAGGGAGTTGTTGGGTGAAAAGAGAGTGATGAAAGGAGAGGTTGGGGCTGCAGCAGGCAGTGTCGTAGCTGAAGTGTTCGCCCAGCATCACAATAAACCTCCGGTCAGGATAGAATACTGATGAGGACGCAGGACACGCCTCCAACATCTCCTCGCCTAGCCTAAATCACCCTCTTCTTCCTATTTTCAACCACTCTTTCCAAGCAACAAAGTCTCCATCTCTGCAATTTCTCCCTCTTATTATTCTCTCATTTCTGTGGTTCCTTTATTCTTTTT
The DNA here is from genome assembly GCF_900634775.1 of Gouania willdenowi. NCBI lineage: Eukaryota > Metazoa > Chordata > Actinopteri > Blenniiformes > Gobiesocidae > Gouania > Gouania willdenowi. The sequence continues at coordinate 10,176,196 of NC_041055.1, read as the reverse complement.
ATTATCCTCCTTCTCCCTCAGCTCACTGACATGATAGTGTCCTCCTAATTTTCATATCTCCTACTTCTTCTCCTTTCATTACCTTTCACAGATTGCCTGTATTCCATCACACTTCCTGTTTCTCCCCCTGTATCTATACCTCCATCACTTCATATACTGTAGGTTCCTCCCTCCCCCATCTTGCTCCCGCTCACCCTGGTATCTCAGTGGTCCTTCAGTCATTGATTAAATGGTGCTTGGTTGGGAATCAGGCGTGTCTCCAAAGTGTGCGTGCAGCCATGCGAGAATGAGACTGTATATTAACTAGAATCCTGCTTTAACGAGACAAATTCAAAGTTTCTTATTTAAAAAAAGCATTAGCAATAGACGGCTTTTTTTGAAGTGGGTGTGTGTGTGTGTGTGTGTACGTGCATGTGTGTGTGTAAGACAGTGTGCAGGTGAGTGTGTGTATCACTGTCAGAACACTAATGGATTTGGTTTGTGCCTTAGCCCTCAGGGTCTCATGCTATCAACTCCTGACTGTCACGCTCAAATTTTCCGTTAGACCTTTATCTTTGAAGAACTCCTGAGGAGACTGTCTATCGCGACAAAATAGGTCGACACACTGAATCTCTGGAGAACTTCAGTTTGAGAATGTGGAAAGTTGGTGCTTGGTGCAAGCGTAGTGAACTTGGTTTAAGTGAGAGCTCATTTAAGATAAAAAATTAACACTCGAACATCATCATATAGATCAGGGGAGGACAAATATCGTAACCCGTTGGCCTTATGCTGCGTTCACACTGGATGCGTCGCGAAATGTCCGTACGTCCAGATTACAGTCAATGGATAGATGCGTCCCAGATGCAAAATCTTTCCTGGTGCGGTCGCATGACGAAAGCCAATCAGTGTCTTTGTTGACAATAACGTCAGGCCTTCAACACAGATACCGGTCTGTTCACCCATTCAACCATGGAGTAGAAGCTTTGTGTGGCCACCCGGAGCTGTATGACAGCTGGTTGCTTTGCTCTTGAAGTCTGCACGTTGTTCTCACTCTTTCTATGCTTTCCTGCTGGTACTTTGTTTTGTAGCTCAGGATTTTCTCTTTGTGTCCCAGTCAAACCAGCTTTAGGTATTCTGACTGATGTTCTCTCTCTACCCTGATCTGTTCAATCCTTCCTTTCCATTAACTCCAGCAGGTGCAAGCAGATGGTCTCCACCCCACTGTCTGGTTCTGTTGGAGGTTTTTTGTCTCCTTTCTAGATTATTATTCTAGAATATATTCTAGTTTGCACAGTATAATGTAAAAGCCACATCATTAGAAAACTCAGTTAAATAAATCTAATTAAATAGTCTTCAATAACTGGGTGCAATATAGATTTGTGAACATTAATTTGAATTTGATTTATTTATTGTTTGATTGCAATTTCTGTCTAAATTAAATTACTTTAAAACATTTAGTTTATTTTAGACACCATGTTCACAGCAAGCCTAGTATGATCTTTGGGAATCCTGGGATGACATCACTCAATTCTCGGACAGTGTGCTCCTTCTGATACCAGTATGTGAGAACTTTTTGTGTTAACCTCATTCCAATCACTTTATATTGTTGTTGCATTCCAGACAAACACACACACACAATCGTGCACATAGAACGCAAAACACACACAGACAAACAAGCCTAGTCTCACAAAATGTGTGACAATCACACGAAATAGACTTCAAATAATTTTGCATGCCTGGCAACACAATCTCTGCACATTTTACATGTCACACAGCACGTAATATTTACAGGCTGTGTGACACAAATTTAGTTTGTGCATCACATAATGCTGTGGCGCTACCTGGCAGTGACTGCAAAGTGATGCATTTTAATGTGAGTTAGCACCTTAAATAGACCGAGTGTCTATAGTTCCAGACTCAGACCTCAGACAAACCTGACTATAGTTCCGGCACTTTTCGTGCGCATGCAGAGTTCCGTCACTGCCGGATCTTTTCTACATAAGCGTAATGTGCCCGTTACCGCCGTGTTAGGATGGTGGAGTGGTCTAAGGCACGATATGGCAAAATTAATATATCATATTCATTATTAATATATCATATTAACACATTGAGTGCCATTGACGTTTATAGACGTCATTTGTGTTTTTCGGCTGGGGTTGCTAGGAGACAGTGTGACAAAGTTCTCCGGTGAATATCTAACTTGGACAATAATGTAGTGACTAACTGGTGACATGTAGGTGGCAGCAGCACACCTTTGGATGAGAGATCACCCATTATGGTCAGAGCTCAGAGGGAGAGGAAATGAGTTTGCAAGACAGAAAATGGTGCTACGAGAGTTGATGCTGAAGCTCCCACCAGCGCACACTCGACCAGAGCATGTGTGGACCTAAGTGGACTATTGAGAGTGTGGTGATGGTGAAAGAAAACGATAAAAAAAACGGGGCAAACGGTGACACTCGGCATGTCCGGGAGGAGGAGGAAGTTGTGTGTGTGGAGAATGATGGGGGGAGAGACTTGGAGGATGGCAAAAATACAGTAAGCAAACCATTCAACTCTGACCCAGATAGCAAAATAATAATAATAATAATAATGTTGCTATCAAATCCTGGTATCAAGTGTTGTTTTTGTAGTTTTATAGAAGGAAACTAATGTTGAGGTGTCCCTAAAGCAAAAAAAAAAATTGCTTCAAAGTCAGCTTTTTGTCTCAAACTGGCGATTTGTGTGAAACTTGCCTATATTCAATTGCTGATTACAGAAGAACAAAACAAGCTAGAAATAAAATAATTTTTTTCTGATGAAATTAGACACTTTAATCTTTCTCACACGCATAGTCACAGCACACATCCAGCTGGCCTTTCACGGCCACACTAAAGATAAACAGTGGCGCCTGCCTTCCTCACATTACATCCACGTCTTCCGCAGTCTTCTTCATTCTCCAAGTCTCTTCCAGGGGGCGTGAGAATTTCTAGCATTGTTTTATTATACTGCTCTTTGGTTTTCTTCCATTAGCTTGCATTCCTCCCTCCTGCGCAGGATGGAAGGCCTTTTTGTACTCCCTTTAATTTAGCTTCATCATTCAACACAGAGCACAAATCATGGTTTTAAATGAGGACAACCGTAAATTTGCCGAGACAGGCGCTAGACTCAAGGATTTGTCTTTCCGCTGATGTGGGTTCGAATCCCACTTCTGACATATTTTTTTATTTTATTTTAACACATTTAACATGGCAAATTCCACCTTAAAAATAGATATGTGAAAAAGACAACATTTTGAGTATTTCCTGGGTTAGGGATAGGAATAGTTAGGGTAAAAATAAAACTGACAGAACTAGAAGGACACAGGTCCGGCAGTTACGGAACTACCGGCATTCGGCTTACTGCGCATGTGGATGCATGCCCACAGAAAGTGCCGGAACTATAGTCAGGTTTGTCTGAGGTCCGGGTCTAAACCAATAGCAACAGCCTTAAACATAAACCTAACCTAACACATTGAGTTTGAAAGTCATGTCGTGGTGGCGCGCACAAAAAGATTAACTATTATTTTCATGACAGGGTCATGTTTCCCTGCAAGATGATTTTTGACACACATTGTGAGATCTCGTCCCACTTCTACAAATAAATTATCACAATATCATGTGAATGTTGCCAGTTTTACATCACATTTTGTTCCAGTTATGACAAGACTCATTGAACCCCTTGTTTACCAGCATCATTAACTCATAAATACAGATTACAGGAATTATTAACAGTGTGTAATCCTACCTGTCAGAGATCTTGTAACAGCGCTCTCATACAGAGGAACTCCTTCTCCAGCGTTGTTAAACGCTTTCAGGGAAATCACGTAATGGGAGCTGGGCTCTGAGGGACACGCATGGGGAAAGAAAACACTTAATTGTCAGCTCGGAACTCATTAACATGCCTTCTGTTTGTTGTAGTGTTGTTAAATACCCTGTAAAGATTAGGATCACTGGTTAATTCTGACACTTTTCTATCACAACCAGCAACCCAGTCCTAACCAGCAGTGTTGCTGCTTAGGACTGGGGTGTCAAACTCACTTTAGTTCAGGGGCCGCAGATTTTAGGCGGGAAAATTTGTAGATTTGTGATTCAATCATTATTGTACTCTCGTTTGCACTTCCACGTATAAATAAATGATAAAATATGCACAGCACTGATAGTATCAAAGCAATGACAGATACTGTATCAGTAGCTGCAGGAACTTAACTTTCAATTTATTTGATTTTGTGACCCATTTTTATGCAATTTGGGGAAATTTTGTGGAATAAAGGAAGAAAATTGCAGGATTTTGGAAAAATGTAATTCTTTTAACAATTTGTGAGTAAAAATGACTGGATGGAGGGAAATATGAGCCCTGCAAATATCGTGAAGTTTCATTGGATTTGTGTATTAATTTGGATATATCTACATCTGAATTAGTTGGATATTTACACAATGATTCATGGTTTCTCTGGCTTTTTTACTTTCTGCTGCAGGCCAAATTGGATTTGAGTTTGACACGTGTGGTTTAGGATAACACAACTCCACAGGGCAGAAATTAACTTATCCATCGTTCAACAACCTTTAATCTCCAAAAAACATTTTTTCAAATTTAATTTTGACAACATGAGAAAGGTTAGAGGTTGAATAATCCCAAATTAAATTGCAGTTTGTCCCAACAACAGCACAAGATGTTCTCCCATATAAAGATAAAGAAAAAATGGATTTTACTGAACATATCCCTTATGCAGCAGGTGACAAACACTCAATGCAAACTGTAGGAAACCGTTGCGGCTTGTCTTTGTAGAGCAGGGACTGCTGTTTTCTTCAAACATGATGCAGGATGCGATCACAGCTGACATTCAGAAAGACTTGATGACTACAGATGTTTGAAACGTTCGCCATGCAGCTGCGCATCTTGTTGTCACCCTTCGATGCAATGATGCTGCATGTTCCCTCAGTGTCGTGTCAAACCTTCCCATCAGTTGAGCAAACAGGCCGTTCTGCTCCCCCGACACCTCGCCACATGAATTAATGATAGCTATGAATTATAAATGCTGTGTACATATGTGCACTCGCTCCCTTGTGTGCATGCAACACAACTGCTGGATCGTATTTTTTCATTACTCCTCCATCATGAGACCCAAGATGGGAATTATGAGGCGAGTGAAAACTCTTCCAATTTGTTATTGTCTTCTTTTGAATGCAAATTGCTTGTTGCACTCACTTGGGAGGATGTTTTCTCTTTTTCAAGCGCCGACAATTAGATTTCCACCTCAAGCTGCTCCTTATTAGGTTCCTTTTAAATTATTGATCGTAATTAAATGGGGGATTTCATTTCTGATTGAATTAATGGAAGAGGAAAGCGCTATGCCAATATTGACACTGCTGTAGGAGTGAGGAGCTGGATTTACTAATGATGATGGTTTGTATGGCAGGTTTGTATGACAAGCATATTGTAAATGAAAATTCATGGAATGATGAATCATTTTCTTTCAGGAAAAGAAATATGGATGGAAATGGTGTTTACAGGGAAACAGCACTCTCAGCGTTCCATTAAGCAAGGCAGCAAGCATATCCGATATAATACAAGTTACCACCTGTAGGTGCACAGCTGCAGAACATCAGGCAGTGCAATGGAATAAGTATTTTAAAATGCCCCAAATTTAAAAAATAATGGATTAAAAAAGAAACTTCTCCGTGGCCCAGCACCAAATGTCTAGTATAAAGAGAAAAAAACTCAGTATATTTCTAATCATTCTTCTTTTCCATTTTTCTGACAGTATAATTTTTCTTTGAAGGAGCCGTAATTCAGGATAGGGTGCAGGTTATAAAATCCTATACCATTTAAATAATTTCCATCTTGTCCTTGGGTAAGAGACTTCACCTGCATTTGCTTTTCTAAATGTGAACATATTAATTCATTTGTTGGTAATCAAAGGCCCGTAGGCAACAAAATAGTCAGCCACGCTCCTCTCAGACTGCCTCCGGGCAGCTGTGGATACACACATTGTTTATCTTAATAATCTCAAGCTGTTCTTTCAGTTTCTGCCTCGAAAAATTTCAGTGTAAATTCAAGCTGTTTTACAGTCAAATTAATGTATAATTATAATTAATATCTGGAATTGTTCATTCTTTTTAAGCAATTCTTTATAAAAGACCCCAAGCTGGCCTTTTATACTCTGGCAGCAATAAAAAATGTGACAGGCCATCAGAAAACCATGAATAAACCTGTGTGGGGCATCTTGAGGTGTTTTTGAATTCTGAAAGTGTGGTTTCTAAGTTTTCCAATGATGTCATACACATGGAAGTCAAATAATTTTTGAAGAACTTATGACTGTATGAATGTTGGCAGCCTCCAAAGTAGATTAGTGAGAAATCAGGCCTCAATGTTTCTTAAGGTTTCTCAACTCCCTGAAGGCTCAAACATACTCGAGTGGACACCTGTGAAGCGGAGTCCGGCAGGAGTCCGCCAGGACAATTAAATGTAAAGCTAAAATTTTTCTTCTCAGCGTAGTTGGTGTCACACAAAACACTGCTCAGCATTGTATCGACCAGCATTAAATGTAACACACCGCGCCCCCCAGCCATCTGCTGGGGGGCACGGTGAATGAATAAAGTATTCTGATTCTGAATCTGAACACCGACCTGCATTTCACCCGCCTGGTGAAACAAGGCAGCAGAGAAGAACAAGAGCAGTAGCGACACCTTTAAAACACGTCCTAGAAGAACAAGGACTACAGAGCGGTGCTAAGAATCATGGGAGATGTAGGATTTTAATGGAAACTACTACGCGGCGGTCCGCCCGAGTATGTTTGAGCCTTGAGTAACAAGCTGAAGGACAGTAACCAAAGCTGTATATTTACATTACTTTGCATTAACCCAACCCCCCAGCAATGGTTGTCAACAGCTCTTTTAACAATTTTAATGTGATTAAATGCTCTAAATCAAGTAATTTTCAATCAAAGTTTACTGTTCTAAAACATCCTATACTGTTTTATGAAGCATGGAGTGCTTTCTTTAGGATGTCAACGAGAATGTTATGGAAAAAATAACTATTTCTCATAAAATGGTAGTTTTTGGCATTTTCTCGCCTTGTGTGAGGCCGACTTGTTCCTTTTCTCGTGGCACGTCACATAAGTCAAACCCTGTATTATTCTTAGTTACAGTTATAACAGTTATCAAATCATCCCACATAACTTTGATGTTAGACATTGTACTGAATAAAAAATGTCCTCTTCACACTATCATTACATCTGCTTTAGGTTTACATTACTGAGATACCCTAGAATGAAAAAAACAAATTTGTAGAATGCTGTTAGAAAAGAGTGAGCAGTCGATGAGATGTCATTTGCTTCAACAGAAAAGTTCACACTTTTAATCATCCAAAATGGGTTTAAATATGCATCTTGACATTTTCTTCTTCTTCAAAATACAACCTTGTTTTCTGAGTTGTTTTAATCCATACCTAGATTTTCAATGGAGTAGTATCTCTGCTTGCTGTCCACCCTGACTGTCTCAGAATAAGGACTTCCCACGCCGTAGCCGATGATGTACCCTCGAACCAGGATGTTTGGGCTGAGAGGAGGAGTCCAGGACATGATGATGCTGTTAGGAAGTGGCCTCACATGCAGAGAGCTCGGCTGGTCTGGCACTTGACTCTCTGTGGAAACGAGCAAAAACCAGTCAAAGCAGAGATTATCTTCTTCAACACTAGCCACGGTTACATGATGTTTTTAAATTAGGAATTAATTATTCTAAATTAAATTACTCGGAATGAATGTGCTCTGCTTCATGTTTACATGGTAATAGTAATTCCAAATTGAGGTTTACATGTTTAAGAGTTTGATCCGGTTTTATTCAATTCCGCTTTAAGTCTGGGGGTTGGGAAGGGTTCTGATTGGACGGGGGTAAACGTGGCATATTTACATCTATCAGGGAAAAACACACAACAATCCTTTCATTTTAGACTACAGCATAGAATACCTCATAATAAGAACTGTTTTCACTTTTATTTGGATTGTAGTTTTGAAACAGCAGTTCGACAAAAACGTCCTGTTTCACTTTCATCTGTTGAGCAGGAAAATGGACAATCAAAGCCAGCGGTTAATGCTACAGTTGCTCTGCCTCCACTATACAGGATTTTGAGTGTAAAGAGAACGTTTTAGATCTGCGTGTCATTAGAGAAGCTCTGTGCGTCTGGTGCAAGGCTTTTCCCCCTATGAAGCCTGTTCCGTTTGTCGATGTCAGCATGTTTATGCTTCCGTCCATGTACTCTTTTCATTATATCCGTCTTCTAATGCTGCGTTCACACCAAATGCGTCACGACCAGATTATATACAAAGTCAATGGATAGATGCGTCCCAGATGTGAAATCTTTCCTGTGCGTCTGATCCGTACGTCAAGAGCGCCGGCCGTGCGAAAGCCAATCAAGAGTCTTTGTTGAGACTGACGTCAGGCCGTCAACACAAACACCGGTCTGTTCACCCATTCAACCATGGAGTAGAAGCTGTGTGTGACCACCCGGAGCTGTATGACACGCCCTTTAAAACCGAGACCACACTAGGAAGGATTTGGAGTGAAGGAGAATCAGCGAGGGGGTGGTAGTTTCAGGTAAAAGTTCTCGCTGTAGTTTTCATCTTTGAAAGTCGGCACTGAGCTAGGATAGCATTAGCCGCTAATCACACCAGCTTTTTTCACTGGTGGTTTATGTTTGTGAGAGGAGAAAAAGGAGCACAGCTCCTCACTTCAGCAGGCAGGGAAATTCACAAAGTTGGATGTGTCGCTGGTGGGCGGTGCTTCGCATATGAAGCAAATGGGGACATTTTTTGATCCTGCGTCCAGAAGACGCATTTGGTGTGAACGCAGCATAAGGCTCTTATTAAACGAATAGTCTCGGCTCGAGTCCATCTTGAAAAACGTTGCCGCTGCGCATCATTGCGACACAACAAGCATGCGGGAATTAACTTAAAGCGGAATTAAATGTTTACAAAATTGAGGAATTATTTAATTCAAAATTAAAATCATAATTAATTCAGAATTACATTTTCATTCAGAATTAAGTATTTACAAGGTCAGTTTAAAGATTATTTAACTATTATTCTGAATTAAAGGGGAACTAAAGCTCCCATGGAAACGTGGCCACTGACTGCATTACTCAATGCTTATGTGGGACAAACCTAAACTGATGGTTGCTCTACTGTGGGAAGCCGTTACAATCCCTGAGCCTTTATATTCTTCCTCAGTATCAGATCAGATTAGCGTGCTCCTGGTCCTTGGGGGAGACGCTTCATATTACTTTATTGAGTGAGAATCTATTGAAACGAGATTTGCGTCCTCTTTTGTCCAAGCCTGGAAATGTGGTTAGCATGGATGTGCGTCGCTTTTATCTCGGCAGTTTCCGGCTGAACAGAACATCCTGATCCACCGTGTCAGCCTCAGGTCAGCTTTTCTAATCATTCTGACAAGAAATGATCAGATGACCAAGTCTCAAAGCTCCACTTTTGGACTCTTGGGAATTTCTGTGGATCAATATCATTATGGCTATTCTATGACAACGATTCTAACACAACACTGTGCCAGTAAATTTGATGTTTACAGCTTTGGGAAATACATCTCGTCAGAAATTCCATCTTGTTTGTTTTTTTTTTTTTTTTTTTAACAACATTCAGTGTTGAATTTCACTTCTCTGTTGTTTATTAGATTTGTTCCCATGAGGGAATCAAAACAAAACAAAGCAGGCGTATTACAGGGAAATAAAGTGAATTTTACTGTGTGTATGCACTTCAATGCATGAACACACACACAAACACACACAAAGGCTTTGCTTTGGTTTTACCATCAAGGTCGTTCTCTGGCGTCTCTGCGGAGTACCAGTCACTGGCCGGACCCGATCCATTGACCGTCATTGCAGCTACCTGGAAACTGTACTGACTGCCTTTTTCCAGGCCTTTCAGACAGACAGACAGACATTAAAATTAGAAAGCACAAATCTCTTTTTTACAAGTTCCCACATCATTATTTAGCTTAATTTTACATGTTACACACCAATGGAGTCATTAGGGGCTCAGTACTCAATCCAAGCCCTAGAATCAGGTGCATCGCACCTTTGGTGGATGCGAGGGATGCCCGCACTTTCATAAAAACAAAAATTCATCCCTCTCATTTTTTACAGAGGGATTCATTGTTGAAATCATATTGGCAAAAAAAAAGGAAAAAGATGGTAATGGCAAATGGTTGCTTAAATGAGAAAAATGTGGCAAACAATAGTGAAAAAAAAGGCAAGAATGTGGAACAAAAAGAGGCAATATGTAGGGGAAAAAAGAAAACAAGTGTAATTTATTTGGCAAAAGGTAGCTTGATTTGATGAAATGTGGGGCAACAATGGGACAAAGGAAGTTGCAAAATGGCCAAAGAAAAGGTAAAAAGGGTTAAAAAGTTTCACCATTTTATGGTTTTCTGGGGAAAATAATAGTTAAAATTAAGACAAAGAGCCACATGTTCATTATCACTTTTAAAATCACTGCTCCACAACTGCCTGGAATTGAACACCAGCCTCTCAATCAGAAAAGTACCCCTCTGGAAACAAGTCTTAACTTTCACTTTTAAGCTGCTGGAGATTATATTATTTCATCAGATAAAGACATAGCATGGACCTCATTAGAGCTAAACATGGAGTTCAGTTTTAATTTCTGTGTGTTTTGATTAGTGCGAGAAAAATGCACAAATGGATGCTGAGGAGGAACATGGAAGGCTGGCCACTGGAAAATGAATAAATGAAAGCAGCGGGGCAAATTGACACCAGGTTTATTTTTTTTCTATGCAAAACACTTTTATTCTAAATTAAGGTAGAGGTAAATCTGTAAATATTGTCTGAAAACCACAAGTTTATCAATTTAATTGCTTATAAAAATGAAGCGAGTGGTATATGGAAGCTATATCCCCTCTGTAATGTTAAAAATTTAAAAGAAAATAATGTTTATTTGTGAATAACAATAAAAATGTACACACACGAATGGAAACTTAATTGCATTAATTTGAATAACCAATTAGGAAATACATAGTAGCAACAGTACTGTTATTTTGCTTAGTGTTTAAAGGAAGCTGTATTTGATATTGGATTATTTTTTATAGTTGGACACGCCCCTGACAGATATTGGTGTTAAAACATAGCTACAAGCATTACATTAATGCAGATTAACCTCAATTTGCACTGTTTAGTGCATTTTGATACTGCTGTTGTGTTTATTTAAGCAGTGTTGGGCCTTTTTTCCGTGATATTGAATTAAAAGCTCATGAACTTTTTTTAATAATTCCAGTATGTTCATTTGTTGTGTGCAACAATTAAAGTTTGAAAGGATTTTTATGTAACGTAAGAATGTTAGATATAGATGTATTCATCATTTAGAATAGAAATATTAAAATAATCGAGGGTTGCTGCTCTACAATGATACATGTCACAGCTCATTATTACTTTACGGAGGATGAGTGAAGGTAAAAAAAAAATGAATGAAAAACAATTACCAGTATTTTGCTTTGAGCTAGTTCATCTGTACAACAGTTGATTAAATCCGGACCAGTTTTGACGGCCCCGCCTTTGCTTGAAAACGCTGCTCTTTGATTATTCTTAGTGGTATAAGAGTAATCCGGATGGAAAATCAAAGCTTTCCAACTTGATCGAGAAGATTAAATATGAATTCCGCTTTCGCCAACATGTTTTAAATACCTGGCTTTATTTGGGACGAGCAGAACAGGTCATTAAAACGTAAGGTTAGGTTTCGAAAGAGTTCTAGAAAATACTCACAATTACACTTTAGAGATTATTTTTAACCACCTGACTTTTTGCTGCAAACACTGTTCCACTGCTTGCATGAAAGATTCTACCTTATCAGTTTTTATTCCACAGGACTTGTTTTAGCCAGTGGCATCTCCGTTATGAGGAACTGTGTGACCTGACCTTTCTAGCAGTAATAAATCAAGCAACACATTCCAAATACACCACACGGCAAAGCAAACAAGGCAGACAACAATAGTTTCCCTAAAATATTAAACAATAGAACCTTTTTACATACTATTAAGTTATTTATTCATTTCAAAAGAAATGTATCAAAATGAAGTAAGAAATCTGATCATTTTTCAAAATATACACACACGCACACAACCTGAGTCCTGAAGGAGACAGATGAAGATAGTCATCAGTGGTAAATAATGAAAATGAGGATCAGCTTTGTTCATATCCTGTGAGCTTCATATGGTAATAATAGCTGCTGGGAGTCGGAAGGCAGGCACACACCCACATGCACATGTTACATGCAAATGTCTTTCTGTTCCTAGCTGAGGATAAAACTATAAAGCATTGTCGTGTCACATACCCGGCATTACATCTCTGTGTATATTCTGATGTAGTTGGGTGTAAATCAGTGAAATAAGTCACTGAAAATAGCATTTACTCAAACCACAATCATCCAAAACAAAGGAAAAAATAGTAAAGAGTAGCTTCTTTAGATTTAATACTATGTAAAAACGTATTGTACTTGAAAAATAACAACCTAATGTTTTGTTAAATTAAACCTTTGACCTACCTGTAAACAGGTACCAGAAATTGTTAGGTTCAATGGCTTCTTGATCTCCACGGCGACCAGTCTTCCTGTACTTGATCTTGTATGCAGTAATGATCCCGTTGTGCATGCTGCGCGGAGGTGGCTGCCACGATATCTTGATGCTCTGAGTGACAAAATGAAGAACAACAAGCGCAGAATAAATATGAAGAGTTTCTACTACTGATGGCTTCATTTCTCCAAATGTTATTCTTATTCTCATTTGATAACTTTGAGTTCTCTTGCACATTGATCACACCAGTGGAATTTATGGTATAGTTAGTTTGTGTTATAGGCTTCTCTCGGATGCAAGTCACGAGCTTGAGGGGCTGCAACATTTAAAGAATGCCATAAAAAATTAAAAGTTCAAAGTGATAATTTTATTGTTCAAAGACATTTAAAAGAGCAACAGACAAATAATTAACCCAAGGAAACAAAAGGGACTGGAGACACTAACCAAACTGACCAACATTTGGGCGAACCCCAAATAGGGGCAGTGCACCACTAACAAGGAGATGAGTCAAAAACCTAGTAAAAAACAAATTATATATATATCTAAAATGATAACGCTCAAACTAAAACAACAAATGCAGAACTGCTGCTGCTTGGTGTCTGTCGCTGTGTTCAAAATGGCACACTATGTACTATACACTACAACCGCAAGGAGTATATACTGTCTACTATATACTATAAGAATGGTTAGGAGGATTAGAATTTTGACTGTTCCCACTGAAGTATACTTCTAAGTTTCCCAAGATGCATTTTAAAACTACGACAAAATGCGGAAACACACTGGTGCTAAATATCTCTGTTGATTCTCCACCTATGAAAGTTCTGAAAGCATTTTAAGAAATAAAGTGACCAAGTAGAATATCAATATCTGGTGATTTCATCCATAAAACTCACATATTTAATATATATTTCATTCCGACATTTCAGAGATTTCCGGAGGCCCGCCATTGTGCGACTGACAAAACTTAATTTCAACGGTTAACTTCAAAACAAGAGCCTTATTTAACAAAGTGTTAAAAAACTAATGAAGACGAGAAGATGTGCTTTTGTTTTGAAAAGTTGATGTTGGACTTTTAACTTGAAGGCGGTCCCAGGATGGTTTTACATTCAGCTCGCAATGCATCATGGGGCGGTTGACTACGACTAGTGTGATCACCGTACATACTTAAAAAATGTCCGGATATAGTATACATCCGGGTATTTCTTGCATATTAAATGCCTGCATACTATCTCACATGAACAGAGTACATACTGATTGTGATGTCAAACTGAGTAGTACGTTAGTATGACATTTCAAACACAGCCAAACAGTATTTAGGCCAATATAGAACCAAGGATACAGTGGTTGTGTTCAAAATCGCCTTCTAATGTACTATACACTACACACTCATTGAGTATATACTTTCTATAATATATATATACATTTTTATTTATTTATTTTTTCTTTGTCTGCCTATGCTGTCAAAGATCAACACTACATAAAGTGCAATATTTTAGGACAGCAATGCATGTACTTTCTACTATTAATATGATTACTATGGTGACCGTTCCCACTGAAGATGCATTTCGAGCCTACAACAAAAACCTGAAGCACACAGACTAAATAACTCTGTTGATTTACCATCTTTGAAAATTCTGAAAAAAAATGACCAAGTAGAATATCAACATGTGGTCATTTGATCAAGGAAAACATTCACAAAAAAACCATTTAATCACCACTTTGGTGATTTTTGGATACCCGCCATTGTGCTGCTCACAAAAAGTCTGGTTAACTTCAAAACAAGAGCCCTATTTACAAAAGTGTTAAAAACTAATGGAATGTTGTTGTTTTTTTCCTTTAAATAAAGGGGATGTTTGATTTTTAGCTTGAAGCCGGTTCCAGGACAATTTTACATTCTGCTGGCAATGCATCATGGGGCGGTTAAGTATGACTTGTGTGCCCAAAGTGCATACTTCATGTCCCCTTATAGTATACATCCAGGTATTTTTCATACTCTCTACTGTGAATGCACTAATTACTTATTTTGACGTCAGACTTTTGTATGCCGTTTGCTGAGCCATTTTTTTCATTTCCTCCTTCCTCTCCACGTGATTGCTGATCTGAATCAGAGGTTCAGTCCAAAGATGAATGAGGAAGGGCATGTAGAGAGGCCAGAAAGCACCACTCATAAAACCTGTCTCTGGGGTTATTTAATAATAACTGTAATCAGTACAAGTCTTTTGTTGTGAAAAGCAAGTCAACAATAACAAAACAAAGTTTATATGCATTACAGAGTGAATCAACAGTCGATTTCAACACCATGCAAATATAAAGGACGGATGTGTGAATTGACATGCCATCAAAGGGAAAAAAAGGAAGATGAGGAGAGAATGTAAATCTGAGCGTTTAGCTCGCGCTGCATTTCCATGTCATCTATTTACGTGCACACATCTGAGTGTGATTGTGTGTTATGTTTGGGGGTAAGTTTCATGAATTTTAATTGCTTTATTTGCATGTTAACAACCCTCTTGTCGTAGACAAACAGACACACACGCAGCAGCTGTTTGCTCGTCCAGCGGTGTGCTCTGCTCTGAGACAGCTGCCATCATCCATCCTGTTGATATACCCAGTGTGACCCGAGTGTCTGTGCGTATGTCAAGTGTGCTGAACATGGACGAAAGAAGATAAACGGCTTAGGGATGTAAACCAAAAAAAGAAAACAACATTTGAATCCTAGTCTTCAGTTTGAGGTAAAATGCATATGACGACTAAATATGACAAATGAATCATTTTACAGTACATTTTTAAATATCTAAACAGTGTTTGAACAGGTGCTTGGTATATGGTAATGTATGCTGCTCACTTTAATTTTCTTGTGGCTGTCAGAATAAAGTTGTCCATTCTCTTTTAAAGCACTTTAGCAATAGAGCCAGTTACTAATGACAGCAGACACCCAACAAACTGCTTATTTGTGAAATGTAATCAGTATCCACCATTAGATGATATGCAGCTCATTTGACTGTGAATCAAGCTTAAATTACCTTCAGAATAAAAGCGAGTATCAAGCAACAAGGAACAAAGAAACCTTGAAGCAGTAGAAATTATAAATATGTACATACATATAGACAAAATTTGGCTAAATTATAGACTAAATTTTCTATCAGAGGCACAAAATGATGGAATACGCTTCCATAAAACATCAGAAACTGTGGCAATTACCCAACCTTTAAAGCTATTCTCAAAAAGTGGTTGAAACCAAAAGCAGTCATGCACCCATAAATAACTCATGACTGTTGTTTTTTTTTACTGTAAATAGTATATGTGTTATGATGTTCTCTGTCAGTCAGTCAGTTTGTCTCATTGTGCCATGTTGCTTAACTGTATGTTAAAATGTTATAATTTCAACAGTATGTTATATCACATTTACCTGCCTTAGGACAATGGATGAAATTTAGCTATTGTGCCAACTCCAGCATATTCATGTTGATGCTGTTTGCTGACACATTGATTAATATGTGATGTCCTAATTCAAATAACTAAATTGGATGAAATGAAATGAAATATGCAACACCTCCAAAATAGCAACATGAGCACGCCTTTGTGTTATTAGTGATAAGTTGTTGTCAACTGGTCTGGATTTGGAATGCAGCACGAATGCCAAATAACCAATCTTTAATATCTGAATACAATCCAGAAAATGATGGCAACAATTAAAAAAACAAGTTGACCAAACTTTGTAGTAGAGAAGCCCTAAACCAGAATGAAAAGACCAACTACAATGTAGCTACTCTGAAAGGATTGAAAAACCAAGTTATAAAAGACTTTCTTTTTGTTGTTGTATTAAAGGTGCAGTCTGCAACTCTTATAAAAGTGAGTTTTTGTCATATTTGCTACAGCTATCACCATGTAAGGACAGCTTTACATCAAACTAGTAGTTTGTATGACAAAAGCAGACTCACTGAGTCCCCCCTGATGCTCCAGCAGCCTTTGGCAGATTGCCAGAATGCACCGCGACCGAGCAAAAAGAACCAATCACAGCCAAAATTGTGTTTGATGGGCTGTCTGACAGCTGTTGCTCACAGTTCCCGCCCCTTTCCCGGAGCTAGAGCGCCATCTTTCTTACAGTGTATGGTCTGGAGGAGTAGAAGATAGAATTAGTGACTTTCCTGCTTTAAAGGTAATTACTGCTGCTTGATTTACATTATGTTTGATTTGTAATTGTAGAATGTGTTGTTCATGTGCGCGCAGCAGCCTCCGTGTGGCTGCTGTAAGTGACGCTGTGTTGTTGCTGCTGCTGCTGCTGAGGTGTGTGCACATTGAGAGAGAGAGAAACAATGCAGTAATGTGCTTTTAACAGTGCATGTTATATTACTGTGATGTTGCCGTCGGACTAACGTTAGTTTGTTAGCGCCTCTGAGGGAGGGACTTTGGAAAGTTTGGAGGCAGGGCAAGAGAGCAGCAGGGGGGGAGGAGGAGAGCGGGATCTGGGAGTTGCGGACTGCACCTTTAAGTAGTGCTAAAGAGATTACAGACTAGGTTTTAAATGAAAATCTATAATGAGCATAGAGCATACATACCACTGTATTTATCAGTGGGTTGATCAAATAAAAAAAAAAAATGCGCTTCACCAACAAACGCTGATAGCCTTACATCACAAACCCAAAATAAATATTATATTTCCCTTTTCTTTACATAGATCAGTAAAAAAAACATTTATATTTATCTATTTTCCAGTAACTTTGTTTTGAAAAATGTATGACTTCTGCTTTTGCGATCACATCTCCTTTACTTGATTGCATGTGATTGTACTCAGTGTTAAAGACGACGCACAGACACCGCAGTGGAGCGTATTTATTGCAAAAGAGTTGCGTGCACACGCCCCCACCAGACCACATGTATTAAAACATCTTTAACTGCAGGTTTAAAAAATAAAACAAAATGGCAAAAAATTAAAACCAAGCGGATTGAAAAGCTTGTAATCATTACTGTAACAAATGGATATTAAACATGTGCTTTTGTAAAGAATTACTGCAGTGTTTTTTCTATATCTTGTATCACCCTAAAAATTATTAATGTTAAAAATAAATACATTAATATTATTACAATGCATTAAAAATGCGTTCTACTCATGTTAAGCTTGGTGGCTGAAAGAGTCACTCAGCAAAGTTTAATTAAGATGGAAATTAATCCCTAAAATAATACACTTGTGGCCGATTATCCTTTAATTAATGGATGTAATCACTTTCAGCATCGTGTCAATACAGAAATATAAGTTTTAGGCTAACTATACAGTTCTGCAGTGTGTCCAGTATTGTCCCACCTGGATAAAGTCATACACTGCTTGGCAAGTCAAAAAGCTTTTGGTTGTGTAAAATCTGTGGTAGAAGGATCCAACAGGAAGAAATACAAATAACTTTAAAACCATGTTAACCGTTTTATTGCACTATGTTAATACAGGCATTTACTGCTACAGGTTTAATGGTCTGTTAAACGCTGATGGCGAGCAACTACTGGTCACAGTCCATTTCAATTCAAAGATTCATATTACCATACCACTATTTTGTGTAACATTTTTCCATAGAAGTGCCTAATAGTTTCCACAGATTATTACCTTTTAAAATAATACATTGGAGGTCACCTTTTGCTTCCCAGCATTATCACAGATTTTGCTGTCGTAGTACTGCAAATGTGTGTTTTTTTGTATGTATTTAAGCAGTGTACAACAATACCTAACTTGGGAAACAAGAATTTTCAAATTGTTATCTTAAGCAATCTGTTCTTTTACAACCTTCAATAAAATCCTCTGCCACCCCATGTATCAGTACGTTAGCAGTAGGCCTGGGCATGATATCCAGAGTCAAGATTTATCCACATTTCTATTTTTGCGATATAGAAAATTACAATATTGCTGTTTTTTTTTGTTAAAGTAGTAGGAGACGCTACTTTTGCTACTTCTTAATAGCATGAAAAGCCCAGTTAGATAGATTGCTGAGTGCGTCCTAGCCCATGCCTTCCCATAAACAAGCCACACTACAGAACTTACTCACACATGCTGTCCTATATAACAGAAAAAGCCAAAAGTGGCACATATAATGCAGTTGTTTGTGTTAATAAATGTGCCTGTGTGGCATTTTGTATCAGCAAACTAAACCCAGAATTGTTTTCTGGTAAGACTTTATTGATTGAGTTAAAAATATTGATATGAGTTTTGGTCCACATCACCCAGCCCGAGTTAGCAGCGTCTTCAGACCAAACAACCTACATGTGTGGGGAAGCCAGTGCAGTTCTTCTAAAGAACAAATGATTTGCAGACACTGAAAGGCCCTGTGTGGCATCGCTAAATGTGGTTTTAATTATGGTTTTGTCTTCCAGCACACCCAAACGCCTACAGCCCCCTGCAGTCCTCCACAATGAGTCTCTGAATTCCTCCGTTTCGTTTGATTCCTAAGTGTTTTCCTTTGTTTTCAAGACTTTACTTCCTTGGTGTATTAACAGCAGCCTCTAGAGGACTCATACGATTTGAATCAACGCAGACGAGGCATTTGTGAGTCGTGATTCAGTGCAAAGATGCGAGTTATTAAACTAGGTCTTCCATTAACTGAGCAGCTGTGTTTGGTACTGCTGTGGATTTGGACTGTGAGATGATCGGAGATGCTGCTGTAAACGAACTAGTGCTATAGTTTAACATATTTTTTGAATAGTATTCCTTTTCTAAATATATTCACTCTTTTCAATCTAACTTAGTTTGTAGGTGTCACAGTTTCCATATCACCATTGTAGTTTAATATTATTCAAATATAAAATATTTATAAAATAATTGTACTTGTGTAAAAATTAAATATCAAATTATACAAAAAATATATAAAATATTTACAATTATTATCACAGCGAAGAGCCGTCTATGGTAGAAGAAAGACACTTACGAGCCGAAAAAGTGTAAAAAGCCGTGCAGTAAACTGAGCAGTTACTGTACATGCGCTCGCCGTAAAGCAGGGGTGTCAAACATTTTAATTCAGGGGCCACATATAAAGCAGTTTGATCTCAAGTGGGCCACAAATTTTAAGTCGGGAAACAAGTCATTTCAACATTATTGGGCCCCAGTTTGCACTTACGTATACAGAAAATACAAAATATGTAAGAAACCGATATCACTACAGGGTCTTCACTTTAATATTTATTCATTTTGTGACCAATTTCTACTTAATTAAGGGAAATGTAATGTAATAATTTGAGGAAAATTTAAAAATACTATAAGAATTTTTTCTTTTGTAAACAGTTTAACATTAAAAATGACAGCCATTATGCGATGTACAGTAAGCACAATTTAAGTTTTTTCTTTTAGGTAAATAAATGAATTTATTTTATTGCATAATTGTGACCATCACCTGCCCTGGGTAAGAAACACCTTATTATAAGTAGGTTATAAAAAGAGAGGGCGGTGTTACACCTTGGCATGGTGCCCTCGGGGGCCCGGCGCACCCAGCCAGCAGACCAACCACTCCCGACGCAGATCAGCCATGCCAGAAACCCCAGGCTGCGCCCCCACACGCCCACTCAGCATGACCCCAGGGGAGGCCCCGGCACAGGCGAGGCCCCAAAACACCACCCCTTGATGCCACAAGGTCTCCCCAAGTGAGCCCGACCCGGCCCACCGCGCCAGTGACAACTCCGGCAAAGGTGCGCCCTAGGGGAACAAAGCCAAAGCGCCCAGACGTGCTGGCGGCGCAACCCACAGCAACACTCCGCTACCCAGCGACCCAGAATGCAAGCGCCGCCCCCAAGCAGTAGCCACCCTCATCCCGGACCCCCCAGCCCAGAGCCACAAACCCCACCATCCCAGGCCCCCCAACAGACCCACCCCTAAACTAACCCACCCGGTGCGGCACCGCCCGCCCCCCAGGCGAGAGCCACAGCCCACCAACCAGCACCCAACAGGAGCCCCCCCAAAAGTCTCAGGAATCCGGCCCTCGAGGACTGGAATTTGCCACCCGTGTTAAAGTAATCACACAGGAAACACTAAAAAATAGGCTTTTACACGCTATACTAGGGATTACCATCTAACGTGGTTGGGCGTGGAATGTATAGCCTACAATACAGTAAATGGGGGTCCTCACTATAAATGATCGATTAATGATTATCATTTATTAGTTCTTTAATTAATCTATGAGCTCTGTGTGGTCTGTGCATGTATTGATTAATAGGTGGGATAAATAAGCATTGCTTCTTAGAACATTTAATAATCTTTACTCAGATTAACTGCTCACCAGTCAATGTGACAAGTTAGCCCTTTCATTGTACGTACAATACGTCTGGCCTGTTGTCCGCTGCTTTGTTTGCTCCAGACAAATGTTGGGTAATCCACCGATAATGGATTCGGAGAAAAGCAAATATAAAACTGACAAAAGAAGATTTGTGTTTCTCCAACAAACACACACACACACACACTCACCCTTTCACTAAAAATATTGTTGTCATGGCATCATTTTATAACCAACATCAACTGCAGCAGGACTGTGATTTGATTCAAAGCACGCTCTGAACACATTTACACTTGTAGAGACTATACAACACACACTTCCACATCTGTTGGTGTCAAATTACACACATTCACACACACTGACAGCAGCTGTATTTGTGTGTGTGTGTGTGTGTGTGTCCTGCCGTCAGCCTCGGTGTAAGTCAACGGGCCAACAAACGCTTTAAATATTCAGCCAGTGTTGCTGTGACAACGGTCACGGAGGGATTTATTAACATTTAGCTGCACCTGTTCTTCCGCTGTTTCTCATCCTGCTAATTGATTACAGCAGAACTGATTATTTGAGGGAGGAGAGAAGGGTGGGGGTGAATACTAAGGAAGAAGACGGGAAGCAGGGAGGAAATAATAAATGAGCAGCTAAATTTCTTAATTACCCCCCCCCCCCCCACCCTTTACCCCCTTCTCTCTGGTTGGGCCATCACCTCACGCTTCATTAACTAATTAGCCACTTTGACAGGATGCAGGTCTCAGAAGAAACAGCACAGAAGTTGGAGTCACTTTGAAAAAACTCCACTCGAAAACAAAAACAGAACTATTTTAAGTTAGAACCGATAGTGTCTATTTTTTATACATGACTTATAAAGAAACCTGTCAACAAAGCAGTGGAATGCTGGGTAATAAGGCAGTCCAACCTTGGACAACATGCTGCAATTTGGACAAAATGGCAGAATAGTATAAAGTCTATATGTAGTACAAGCAAAAGTCATTTACAGATACTTCCATACAACTGAAATATATACTTAACACACATAATGTTAAAGACACCAGTGGACGTAATCACGAGCCTTAGCCTCACGAGCATTTCTATGCCATTTAAATAAATGTATGAACAGTAAGTGTTGATGCATTTTTTTGGAATGTCTAATCCAACCTGTTGTCATATCAATGACACTTAAAAAGCAAGTAAAGACTCACTACTTTAGACCGACCTTAAATTCATTTTTGTTGATTTGAAAATGTTATCATGTACAGCATATGTGGACATTAATTTCATTTTTAAAATTAGAATGTACAGTACATTCTTGTTCCTATTTTAAATTGTGAAGTATCTTGTGATACTGTCTGTAATGGATGCCTAATAAATAAAAGCTTACTGCCACAGTTTGTAATCATCAAAACAACTAAGCGTCCTATACTACGAAGCGGGATAAAAGGGGCGGACATTGCAGGGTCAGACCAATCACAAACACGGAAAAACCATGCGAAGCAACTTAAGTCACAATTGAGGAATAATTCTTGAAAAATATGAAGAATTAAAATCATAATTCAGACCAAAAACAACACTGTTGCTGCACCAAAAGCATGAGGGAAGGAGCGCTGACAGAGAATTGATGACTGTTAATGCTTAAATTAGTGAGATCATGCGATATTCATTCATCAGAGAATAAACAAACACTCTGATCAGTTTCAAATTTGGACACATACATCCTGTATATGAATAATTAAATAAATAATTAATATTAATTTATTGGTCAGAAAGTGCCCGGCGCACACAGGCTTTATCAGCTGACTTTGGCAGGTTGTGGTCAGCTCCATCAGTTGAATATCTATATCTTTCCTATAGGATGTTACCAGGTAAAGGAAAGGATTGCATCAATGTCTAAATATTCTCTTTCTCTCCTGTCAGCTGTCACATCAGATCCACACAGCAATCAGCACAGAGAATGACTCACCTATTCTTGGGCAAGAGAACTGATTGGTCATGAGGCTTTGTACTGGATAGAAATGATCTTAGCATTTCACCTACTACTGACCACGTAAGCCGTTCAGCGCAAATAATACCATGGTGATTTAACCCGGTAAGAAGTGTACCAGTGCCGTAGTACAGTTGAACAAAATAAATCCTAGAAGTTAGCGCAATAATATAAAATCCAGCTTTGTAGTACAGGCCCACAGAGTAAAAGGTGTGAAAAACAGAGCCACAAACATCAACAATAGATTTACATACACTACTTACACTAGGGCGACCGTGGCTCAGATGGTAGTGGGTCGTCTTCTGATCGAGAGGTTGGGGGTTCGATCCCAGTACCTGACTATGTGTCGAAGTGTCCTTGGGCAAGACACTGAACCCTAAGTTGCTCCCAGTGGTCGACTAGCGCCTTGCATGGCAGTCCTGTCCCACTGGTGTGTGAATGTGAGAGTGATTGGGTGAATGAGCTGATATGTAAAGCGCTTTGAGACTGCTTCAGTGTGGTGATAAAGTGCTATATCAATCAAGTCCATTTACCATTGACTTGCTTCTAAAGCCAATGCACGATTGTCATTGGTACCAATCTGTTCAAGGTTATCAAATAATGATATTTGAAACTACAAACAATAACCAATACCATCAAAACTGTACATTTTACAATGTATATAACTTACATTGGTGCAAAGAAAACAATAAATGATGTTTAAACAATCCAACTTTTCTATCCCTAAAGTGCAAAAATCTACTTTTTCTCCCATAATTTCCACCATAGCCATGAGACGGCATGAATTATTGTTGCCAATGACCTCAGACAGAGGACACATCTCCATACTTGCCTTGTTATGCCTTTGACACAATTGAGTGTAATTCATTACTGTCGGGACCGGAACATGTCATTAGGATTAATGGAACAGCACCAGGCTCACTTAAAACATATTCAGATTCCACTGTTTATGTCGCAGCACATTAAAGTCCTACAATCGATGTGACTTTAGTTATGTACTTGAAAAAGATCACTTTGTCATTCATAAGCAGGTGGCACACTAATAATTTTCTGTGCTATGCAGATGATACATTGACCAATGAATGAATCAATGAAACCAACCAGCAACTGAAAACGAAGGCCTTCTAAAATCTTGTTGGCAAAAAACCACTAAGGACACGTCATTCCAACATTGTTTATTGTTCCTTCTCCACAATTATCAGTTCTATTCCAAACTTATACCAAAAACCTCTAAGAGTGCCCTCGCCAATGCTTGCCAGAGATGTCGAGGCTACAGAGTGTGTGTCGAGTAATGGAAGGGGCGTTTCTGCAAAGACCAAATCAAAGCTTATTTAGTATTTGGTTGTTTGTTTGTTAGTAGAATTATAGAAAAACTACAAAATGGATTTTGCTAAATGTTTAGAGAAAAAAAAGGACGCTATGAAAAATTGCCTTAAATTTTGGAGGGGATCCGGATCAGCATACTGATTCTGGATCAGTTTGAGAAAAAATCCCTATCGCTCATCATTGGCAAACGTTAAAAAAATTCACATCTCAGTTTGTAACTGATTGATCTTTATGACATTTGACTCAGTTGTGTTATTTGACTCAGTTACCCTAATGAGTTTCATCCGGAACAGATCCGGTTTGCATTATTTGTTGCAATTTTACAAAAAAATGGGGGTGCCCAGGCCCCATACATTACTGTATGGTTATTAATGGGGATAGACATTTGTTCCAAGCCTTCCAAGTCCCCTTTTCTGTACGTTGTCCAAATTACACATCCATGATATATGCATGCATCATGGATGACTGAAGGCATAAAAATCCAGCAGCAACTATTTCGGGAAAAATTACACAAGAGAATACACAAAAAAAAAAAAAAAAAATACTAATTTTAAACAGATATGACATTCAGAGGAGCCAAAAAAAGACAAAAACAAAACGCATCACAGATTATACAACTACGTGTGATTACGCACGTGGCCAGTAAGTGGTTTCGTATGCACTCAAAGAATGAACACCTTCTCAAACCAATTGGCTTAAGTGGTACGTTGCCTCATGAAACTTTATCTCACACTGACTAAAACCATTTTATCTACTTTGAGTTTTTTGAAATTACAGTAATCTATGTGAGCTACACAAGAATACAAAAAACTAAAACTATAAATATCAATGCATTCGTACTTCATTGGCTCCTAAAAGGGATTCGTGATTTTAAAATTAATTAACTGTTGAAAAAAAACACATAACCATGCGTGTGTGTTCACAGTATTTTTGTCATAGTTTAACAATGAACAAATATTTACAGCAAATCCTCCATCCATGCCTTTTCTTGTTACTATAAGCCTCTTTTTTTATCTCTTGTTTTTCTCTAAATGTGCACACTCTGGCAATGCATGCTGGGAGGTGGGACATCAAAAGTTTTCTTAGAATCTAATCGTGTAACCAGTGTAGATGCAGATACTACTCACACTACTCTGGCCTTAACTTTGTTGGAAGCTCCATGCCCATTCCTAAAAAAGACTCTTTATATCATTTTAAGCCTGTTTTATAGTAGTTTACATATGTATTTGGCTAGCAGATTAGATTCATAGCTTGAGGTTGATACTTTACAAAAGGTAATCACTGCAAAAAACCTAAAAGTGAGAAATGAAGTAATACAAAGAAGCACCTTCTTGCTCATTGTTAACATAATGAAAGCGTATGTGTTGTTCTGTATGAGTCAGCTAATCAGAGCAAGTGCACAACCACTGGTACTTTCACTGCTTCAGTATTGTATGTTCAAAAGTTCAAAATCTTAGAGGCCATCATCAGGTCTATGATCACTGATCTTCATCATGGTTGCTGCCAAAGTAGAGGTTTAATCACAATATTGGAGTTTTTTGTTTTTTTCACTGTAGTTCAGGCCTTTTGTTGTGCTGCTTCATGAAGCTCCATGGATCAATTAGAGCCACATCTAAAATATTTGCTTTCATGTGTCATTCGGAGTCTAAGACGCCTTAGGCAGTACTAAAACTCTGCATTACTTGTGTGAATGGAGCAGGAATGACAGGGAATAGAAACGGCTCCTGCAGCTGTTTGGTATTCATTGACACCATGAAGCAATTTCGCAGCCAAAGACCTTTTCCTCATTCACTCGTTCCAACAGACCACAGGCTTCTGTCTTATTTAAGCTTTCCCTGGTGGACTCTGGGAAATGGAGGAAAGGCTGTACGAAGATTACAGTAAACACTAATGATAATTTGTCCCATCACGCACCACAATAAACAAAAACACACCAAGACCAATCAATCGGCAATAGTGATTAATGAAGGGCCTCAACTGGACCATTGTCCTTCAAACTGTGATCTTACTTGCTTATTTTCTACTCATGGTAAATAAATAAAAAAATCTTTAATGGCTATAGAGAGCAATAAAAGTCCTAACCTTGAGAGCAGTACGGCAAAAAGAACACAGCACAAAAGTCACTGGCCACAAATTCTCAGTAATAAAACGTAAAAAAATATATTAAAATAAACTTGCTCAAAGCTTACCTTTTTCTTTCTGTTTGGCAGGATCACATTCCTAGAAAGGTTCAGAACAACCTCTGAACATATACAGGAAAGCTCCTCATCAAAGCTTTTTCTATCAGATTCCCCTCAATACATATTCAGGAGGATGCTGTAGATAGTCATTAATTCTGCAACAGGTTTAAAGGAACACAATTGTCCCAGCTGTTAGACTCCTTTCACTGGCTCCCAGATACAATAAATTACCAGGCGGCGAAAAATCAAGGTTTTTCAGCTCAAACTCAAATTAGGGTTCCAGCTTTTTTCTTATTTTTTTTTTTAGTACAATCATTGTTCATTATTCTGTTTATTTTGAACAAAGGATGGAAAAGCTTTGAAGAAAAACAAACCTTTTCACTGAAGCTGGAATTAATTCAATGGCTTTCTCCGCTTTATGTTTTTGTATGTGGGGCAGCAGTGTGTGTGAGAGCTGCATATAGAGCACCTCATCTACCCTGTGACCCCTCCTTACACACACACACACACACGCACACACGCACACACACGGGTAAACGCTCTCTGAATTCAATCTTTGATTGTTTGTTCGTGTCCTTTGGGTAGGAGCCGCAATCAATGTGTGTGTGTGTCTGTGCATGTGTGGAAATGCCCTGTGGGTAAAAGGAGCAATCACATGGCGGGCAGAACGTCTCTGCTCTGTTTCACAACATGAAATGCCACGTTGAACCATGAACTGTGTGTGTTCTAGCCAATATATTCTTACCATCAGATTTATTTTTGCACATATTTACTTTCTAATGATATCATATCTTTTTTTTCTCAAGCAGATGAGGCCCCAATCATGGATCAAACCTCTAATTGACAGAGACCGCAAGAAAAATACTAAATGTGAGTAAAATGCTAAATATTTCAATCAGCAACATGTTTATCAATTAGTTATTGTGCCAACTACCTGATGAATAGCCAGACAGCAGCAGGCCCAGCATGGATCCACACCTGCTGGCTGAAGAAATGGCTCTACTTTATAAAGGCCTGGCAGCCCAGAGCAATGAGCTGCTAACAGATGGAAGCCATCCTGGATGGATGACAGAACTGTGCACAGTGCTGCTGGTGAAGCGACCCCAGAAGGGAGCAGTTCCATCCAAATACCGGCCAATAACCTGCCTCTGCACACAACATGGGAAGTCTTCTATCATCATAGTATCATAGCAACGGAAAATGTTGGCACGTTGCATGAGCGAGGTACAAAAGGGGTCACCAGAGGAACAGGAATCCAGCTGCTGGTCAACAAAGCAGGGTTTAGACACCGCAAGACTCGACTGTAGGCAATTTAAGATGAGATACCAACAATATGACATTTTCAAAAGCAAGCATGTAACCATTAGGTCCGTTCCCATTTATTATTAGTATTTAATCATTACTGTAGTATTTTAACTCAAGTCATTTTGTGTCAAGTTGAATATTTGTTCGTGTTTATAGTGTGCTGTGCATTATACATGGATATGTATTATTTTTCCAATATGTTATTTAAGTGTGTGATATGACATTTCACATAGAGAGCACCTTCATTTTGTTGTATATGTTGTACATAGACAATAAAGCTTTTGTCTATCTATCTATCTATCTATTTATCTATCTAAATGTGCATAAAGGACTCAGCAGATAGCAGGACCAGCATAAATAATAAATGATAATCATGGAAAGGTGAGTCTTCTTGATAACCACAAACCTTCTACAAAGAAACTTGCACCTGTCCACTAAACAATGACTAAATTCAATCCAAACTATAAGCCTATAATTTTTTTTTTTTGTTATCACTATTAAGGAAGTTGAAAACAAAATAAAAATGATCACTTTACAGTCTAAAAATGTTATTTCAGGATGTTGAGCTAGCTCAGAGTTCTAAGTGAGTTTTATTCAGATTTCAGCTTTAATGAAGGCAATATATAACCTGCTATTCCAATTCTAGTAACCTGCATCCAAAAGGTTTCTGTGCTTCCGACATCATGACGTCTCTGACTTTCACAGTGAAACCTCTGCCTCTGTCAAACCCACCTGAGCACTAAAGCTTCTTCTAAGCAGAGTTTGACATGTAGTGAAAAATGGAAAAGTACGTTTCTGTCACGTCGACGTACACACAGGGGTGGATTCACTAAGATCTGAAATAATGGGTGGTAAACTATGTGCATCCCTGTTTCAGTTGGTGGCGCTGTTTCCTCACCTGCTGTGGGGAATTCACTAATATTGCGCCACTCGTAGGTGCGCGTATAGACGTGGTTGAGACCGCCCTCGCGGGGGGTTGGGCAGAGGAAGGAGGCGATTGGCCATTGGCGTCCGGTACGGACTTCACTTTCATACCAAAGCATTTTCCACTGAGTCATATTTATCTGTTACACATTCACAGCCTGTTTGATGATCGGTAGACAAAGACACACATTAAGCCTGATGTGCGCGATCAGAACGTCATTTTGCGATTATTATTAGTAGTAGTAGTAGTATAGCATTTTACATGTCTTCCTTAATCCGCTATATCCACTTCTTAACACACACAGTCAGGTATTCAGCGAAGTATGCGCGTCTATATTAATGTTAATATTATTTCCAGTATCTTCGCTGTTGAATCATCTCCGTCTTACATGTTGCCGTCGGTCTAAAAAGTTTTAAAATCTCTTCTTTCCTGTAATACTGGTGGTAAGAGCGCAGCTTTTTCTGACGACGCTGAGGTGAATCCCCGTGACAATCTAATTTTAATATGATTTACATGTGTAAATGTGGGCGTGAACAGGGAGGGGACAGAACAAATTTAAAAAAAAAAAAAAAAAAAAAAAAAAGAATGCTGCTGATCTTGTTTTTGGTTTTTCTGTACTTCTGTTTGGTTTTAAATCAGAAAAACAAAATAACCACACTGTTATTTTGATTTGGTTTTAAAAAAGAATAACCAAAGAACGAAGGGTACACGGATTAGGGAGAAGTGTTTTACTTTTGGGTTAAACAACTTATTGAGTTGGAAAAACTGAAAACTTTTAGTTGACTTGCCTTTATTTTAAGTTGAACTGATGCAAAACATTGGTTCGAGAATATTTAAACAAAATCCACGCCAATTAAATCAATTGTGTTATCTAACTTATTAACATAGGTTTAAAGAATTTAACATTCAATTCAACAAATTCAGTAATGTAGCATATGAAGATCTGTTTTTGGTTAAATACTGTACTCTTATTCAGTATAGTAATAAATGCAGTACAGTAGATATCTAAGGTAGAAAATTCAAATTCAATACACAGAAGCGTGATGAAGTATATTAGCTGCGTAAAGAGATGTGGGAAGTCTACACTGAAAGCATTTTAATGGGACACTCCATAATTAACTCTACAAAAAAACATTTTACATTCTGAGCAGTCAGATGATCACTTTGCACTGAGCTTGGCTGGTCTGTTTAATTATGGTTTAGACAAGTCCCCAGGTTTTACAAATTAACTCACGACTCACTGCTACAAACGGCTCAATGTGAGGTTGAACGGCTGTGAGAGGAACGCTCAGAAAGTGTCGAGGCTGCAAAGAAGCTCGCAGTGAATAAAACGAGCCAGACAACCACTCACTTCGCCCCTGATCCAACCTGAGACAGCCACAGACATACTGACCTGGGCCGGATGCCTTCTGACTGACACACTGTACACTCATGTTCATAACAGTCAAGCACACACCCCTCACACACACACACACACACACGGGAAAGAATTCAAGAAAGGAAATTGTCAGAAATATTGAAAAAGTCACTTTGACAGCAGAAGTTTGACCAAAGCAGAAAAAATTCTTTCCACAATAACAGGCTGCAGAAAAGCTGAGTGATTTTGGTGTTTTTACATATGTGGCCAAAAACCTTTGATATGTCATTAGAAGATCTATGGCTAACAAAACTCATTATTTTGCACCATTTTTGTTTTATTAACTTTTAAAAATGGGACTACTTTACCATTTAAGAGCCTGTGCACCGCCATGTTGAAATGAGGTCGTTGATGATACAAATTGCCCATTTTAGTCAATCGAGTTCTATGGGAGTGAAGGCATTCAGGATCATTTAGCAGCTTTTTCAGTCAAAATGACAACGTGTGCTGCTTTGGGTTGCTATAAAAATCTAAAAATAAATCAAATAAAAGCTGTCAAAGGTTGAACAACAGTGTATTCAATATGCATTGCCCCAAACCCATCCGTGGTCTTAAATTTCAACTGTCTAAAAGTTACTCAAATGAGCTCTGCTGAGCTGTCCTGAGAACAGGCTGTTTCTGTGCCTGCACCTTTAAATGTCTGTCGACGCCTACTTCTGTAGCTGGGACAGAACATACTGGAGACACTTGTGTTGATTTGTACAACTAACAACAGAGCAATTTGCATGTCTAGCTCTGAGTGACGACATTGTGAAACACTACTGATATCTCACCGCTGGACACACAAAGGAGGGCCGTGTTATCAGTGGGTGGGCTGCAGAGATCGTGCAGGAATCGCTGGTTTTCCTCATTCTGGGAGTTGTCAGGATCAGGGAGGACTAGTTTATAGATGGAGAAAAAACTTTTTTATAATATGGGCCTTTTAAAGGGCCCATATTAAGCTAAATCGACTTTTCTGTGCTTTAAACATGATAAAAGTGCTGTTTGGGCTTCATACACATGCCCAAAGTTTCATACACATGCCAAAATTTTCATTGATTCCCTCAATCATTAGTTAGAGGGTGATTTGCTCCTTTCTTACTGCAGGGTGAGCAAACACCTCACTCCAATTTGATGACGTGTTCCCACTTTGATGACGAATTTGACGTGGCACTGAGCTGGAGAAGCCGCGCCTCCAGGAAGCTCTCTACCGTGATTGACATGTAAACAGACACGCCCACGAAGGTGAGCATGTCAGCGTCCTTCGCGCAGTGCTATGTACGTATGTACCAGTGAACGCCCCGCCCCCACGCTTTGTCTTGTGTTTATAAAGCAGCATGAGCTCGGCTACAGAGAGGGAGGCCATCCTCTGGCCCTACGTCACCGTGTGGGGAGGAGGAAGTCAGTGTTCCGTCTATAGAAACGCCCACTCATGAATATGCATAAGTAGGCCGCAAATCAGCCTGTTTGTAGAGTTGCTCAGAAAGTGACTTTTCAGAGGCTAAAACTCTGGAAAACAGGCGAGTTTGGGAAAATAAACCTCAAATACTATGTTTTGGGGTTCTTAGAACAAATGGAGATGGGTGAAAAATAGCACGATATGGGACCTTTAAATAGGTCGATGTAAACCTCTTTTGTTTACCGAAATTTGATAAACAAAATCCGTGACCCAAAAAAAAATCTGTGACCGCAGGGAACGACAGTTCCAACTCTGCTGTTTCATAGACAGCATGAAGAAGAGCAAAAAATCTTGATGATTAAACTATACCTTCAACCATTTCTGACAAGAATGCTGGTTCTTTGCAGCAGACAGATTCAAATCAATTTTGGTCGGCATTAATGAGCAGCAGTCAATCCTGGTTGCCTGTATTTACATGCACGAAGCTCTTCTTCTCTTCTTCTGGGCGTCTATGAAACAGCAGAGACAGAACTGTCGCCCCCTGTGGTCACAGACTTTTTCGGCTCACAGATTTTGTTTATCAAATTTTGGTAAACAAAAGAGGTTTACATCGACTTTTTTGAACATTTACTGATTTTTGAAGTAAGCCAAAACCACATAAGTTGTAATTTTGACTGTAAAAGCTGCTAAATGATCCTGTATGCTTTACTCCTATGGAACTCAATGGACGATTCACATCATCGTTGACGTCATTTCAACATGGCAGCATACAGGCTTTAGAACGGTAAAATAGTCCCATTTTTTAAAAGTTAATAAATTCATATGGTGAAAAATAATGTGTTTTGTTTGGCATACATCTTCTAATGAGGACATTTCAAAGGTTTTAGCCACATTTGTAAAAACAGTGGAGGATCCCTTTAAACTCACTAATCCATATTTCTTAAAGTTTAAAAATAAAGTGTGTACAACTTAGTGTTCAGCACAAACATGGAAAAGTTATCCAAACCCCTTGAAACACTTGGCCTGGTATTTTGATGCCTTTAATTTCCTTTGGATGATAAATGATAGAAATGATATGAAGGCCCCTAGCCCACATAAATCAAACAAGCAGTAAATATCTGAAATGTTAACCAGAGGGAATTAAAAGTTAATGTAATAATATACATTTCAGGATGCTATTTATCAATCAAATCAGGTCAGATCTCCTGGGAGCTGCTGACTGATGGATCTGTCAGCGTTGGATGTGTGTCAGAGAGAAAACCTTTGGAAACTTTAAATGTGAGGAAATCTGTAAAATCCACCATTGAGTTTTTATTTCTGAGTACAGGGACACAGATCTGTCTGTTCAACAACAAACTTTACAATTAGTCTACACCAGTGATTCCCAAACTTTCACCAGTCTCGTACCCTTTCAGACATTTAAGCTGAAGCCATGTACTCCTACCACTGCACACTTAAAAAACATAATAATTTCATGCAAGTTTTTCAACCTTGGGATCGTGAACCCATGTTGGGTCGCCTGGAATTCATATGGGGTCCTGAATCGTCTAATAATTTATAATATTAACAATAAATACTGATTGAAAACATATTTTTAAAAATGTTTTCATTATTATTTGTTTTCAAATTACAACACCATACACTAAACAGTCTGAAACAACTACATTCTATACTTTCACGTTCTCAAATATAAATCTAGTTATAAACATATCTCAGCTGTCGTTTTGTGCACCAATTATGGCACCAACAAACATGATCAAAAGCTAATTTTAGAAAGAAAGAAAAAAGTCTGGAGAGTCCAAAAATGTGGGATATTAAAATGGGGTCACGGTCCAAAAAAGTTGGGAACCACTGATAATGTCATATACAGTGTATAAAATGTGTCTGAATTTCACCTATCCTGTTGAGGAACCACATACTGTATGATAATAATAATAATAATAATAATAATAATAATAATATTAATTTTTTTAATCTGTAACCATGGGTAGTCTTACATCAGCTAATGTTTACTTTGTGGCAATGCATGGAGGCTCCTGACTACTGGTCGATTTAAATCATATGGTTTCCAATTTTTTTTTTTTATTAATGTATCCCCTATGACAATTTGGGTACCCCTGTATGGAATCACAGGAGTGCCAAAATTGAAAGGAAATGTATGTGGAAATATAAAAAGAATCAATAATAACAATTTGGAAATATAAAGAGAATCAATAATAAAAATGTGGAAATTTAAAGAAAATCAAAATTGGAAAAACATACAAATGTAGTCATATTCTTTTTCCATTTTGTGCCCTTGCAAGTGGGCGGGTCAATGCTTTGACATTACTTTTACCGACAGCTTGAGTCATGAAGTAAAAGCAATGTCAAAACGCAAATGGAAAAAGAGACAAAACAGAAAAATTGAAAAAGAATACATTTGTATATTTTTCCTTTTAATTTTGGAACTTCTGTGATTCTATACCCCTGAGGGTACCCGTACCCCACTTTGGGATAGGGTCTACATTCATTTACAAAAAAGGAATTATGATGTAGTCTAGTGTAGAAGTTGGAGTGTCTGCGTTTCAACTCACCCGGGACAGGACCACCTCTAACGTGATGTTCTGAGGAGGAGCGCCGGGCACTGCAGGGGCACACAGACAAGAAACTATTCAAGAAACACAACTATACATTCGTTTCTCTGCAACATCATGCGTTACGCAGCAGTGCAAGCATGTCATTACTCACTTCGGTCTAAAAAAATTGTCATTTTTTACCAACACCTTCTTCATTATTCAATAGGCACACTGTACATTTAGATTGATCGGATGAATACTTTTTGAGAAATGACCAATTTAGTGAGGGAGGTATGTTGATTTTTGCTCGTCCTTATTTTTCTTCCCTTTTCAGCTTCCAATAACTCGGTAACTACGTCACATTTTTTGTATTTATTGATTATTTAAAAGGGACAATGCACATTAATGAATGGACATGCTTTAAATGAGCCAGATTTAGCCAAAAGAGGCTAGTTTTCATCTGGTGTGACTGGCCACATTTTAAACGGCAACCTAGAATGTAAAAGGTAGTAAACAAAACAGAGAGAATACAACATGACAAATACCAATAATTACTGATAAAACAAAGCACCAAGCCTGGACTAGAACTTCCACATAGTATATTACAACTGGAACACAGTTTAAAGAAAATAGTTAATCTATACTTAACACAAGATAAATCTAAATAAAATAAAGTGTTAGTAAAATAAAAGGTAATACATAGGTAACCGAAGTTTGGTATAGTATTACACCTCTACCTATTCTCTCAGGATATAAAAAATATATCTTCTATACATCCCGGTGGACATGTATAATATTGTACAAATTTACTTCGGATCTCACACCTGATTTGACTGGCATATGCAATACTTACAACTTCCCGATAAATCAGCTACAAACTTTATAAGATTTATCTATTTATTTTCTACATGGGCAGACTCGCATCAACAATAAATACCCAAGAGGGGCCCTAGTGTGGATGGCCCCTCTTGCTATGTTGATGTTGTCTAGCACATCACCAGAAAAATAGGTTCCTGCTTTGTTACACTACTATGATGTAAAATGCTTGAGAGATTAACCTATTGTTCAGATTCCTTTCTGCTATGACTGAATCAACAAAGTTCACTAATCCAATCAGAACCAAGACTTCTTTATTTTTATTTTTAACCCCAACTTTGGGTTATTTCACCACTCGCCGATTTTGGAAATCCTTTACATGAGGCCCTTGTAGCTCTGTGTCTTCTTATCATTTGATGTTTATTCATTTTTTTCGTTTGAATTCTTTGAGATCAATGTGCGTGGGATGTCCTAAAAATGTGTTTTAAATGACATGGAATGATCCTAGTTCCTGACACACTGAGGTCCTTTTTGAGCTGTGGTCATTTTACCATCCACTGACCCATGTGTCTGCTGTAAATAAATAACCTTCGTCACTGGTGTCACCAACCAAAACCAAAATAAGTCACAGCTCCACAGCTCAGTTACCACGGTAACTTGCCCTGATAATTTTGTTTTTCATCTAAAACCATGTCCAAACTTCCCAAAAAGTTCATGTTGAAACGGCATCACCTCACCCAAGCTTTTATTAACAACTGAATCATTATATTGCACACATTTAAAAATAAGACTAACAAACTTGTGTTTGTATTTTAACATACAGTACCCTAAAACTGATCATTCTGTCAACTATGTATGTGCAGTGTAATGCAGAGTATACCAGATTTAAACTATTCTAAAATTAAATATATGTTGTGCTGAGATGACTGTGAATAAGGTTTGAAGTCCTTTAGCAGAATATTTAAATTTTACCAATGGGTGATGCTTTTACTTTGGTTGTACAAACCTAAATCATAAAATTAAACTTAAATTCACTGCTTTTTCCTTCACACATTTTTTTCTATGCAAATCTTGGACACATTCCATCAATCCTGATTTGGTGCAGGGAGTAAAATAGAAGAAGCATGGGTGGAGAATAATGGGAAAGAGAAGATAAAGCAGTAAACACAAAACATGTGTGTCTGTTCAGCAAATTAGTGATGACATTGGGGGTGGGGTGGGGGGGATGGTTATTGAGCTGTCCAATCAGATTTCTGATTTACTGTCTGCAGCTTATCTCTCTCTCTCTCTCTCTGCGTGTGTGCGCGCGAGCGTGTGTGTGAGAGAGAGTAATATTTTATGGTTTCAATTAGCCCACAAGTACCTGTTATCATTGAAACACAGCTTGAATATTCACAATACATTGTGTGTGTGTGTGTGTGTGTGTGTGTGTGTGTGTGTGCGTGTGTGTGTGTGTGTGTGTGTATATGGGGGGTGGATCCATTCTAAACCCATGCCCACCAGTCCATCGCACGTGTACATGCCTGCCTAACTTTCACTAAACTTACCAAATTAAAGTAGTTGGGTGTAGTGGCAGGTACATAGAATAGATCCACCCCCCATACTCAACACTCACACAAGCTTACTGACCTGCAAGCACGTACACGCCGAGCAATTTTTTTCCAAGTGTTTACATGTCACGCAGACGGTGCTTGATAGTGAAGTGCGTCTGACCACTGTAGCTTCACTCACGCCACACCTGCTTCTACGTGTGACTAATATATTTACATTTGTTAGGTGTCATCCAGGTGTGGCGTCTGCAAACGTGTTAACGCATGATGTATATCAAAGTATTTAACATCTTGATATTACAAGGTTTATACTCCCATTGAGGTGTTGTGTGACTGTTTAGAAAAAGTAAACTGCTGGATGAGTGAAAACTTCCTTCAACTAAACCATGAAAAGACGGAGGTGATTGTCTTTGGTAACAAGGAAAAGAGGACTGCTGTCAGCAATTATCTTGAGTCTCGATCTTTAAAAGCTAAAGACCAAGTCAAAAACCTTGGTGTTCTGATTGACTCAGATCTTACATTCAGCAGTCAGATCAAATCTATCACAAAAACAGCCTTCTACCACCTAAAGAACATCTCCAGAGTGAAAGGTTTAATGGCTCAGAAAGACCAGGAGAAACTGGTCCATTCTTTTATCTCCAGCAGACTGGACTATTGTAATGGTCTTCTGACAGGAATCCCCCAAAAGAGCATCAAACAGCTACAGCTGGTTCAGAACGCTGCAGCTCGGGTCTTAACCAGAACAAAGAGGTCAGAGCACATTACTCCAGTTTTAAAGTCTTTACACTGGCTCCCAGTCAGCCTCAGAATAGACTTTAAAGTTCTGCTGCTGGTGTATAAATCTGTGAATGGGTTTGGTCCAGAATACATCAGTGACATGTTAGTCAGGTATGAACCCAGCAGGTCTCTCAGATCTATGGACACAGATCAGATAGTGGAGCCCAGAGTTCACAGTAAACATGGTGATGCTGCTTTTAGTTGTTATGCTGCAAAGAAGTGGAACAAACTGCCAGCGGAGCTGAAGTCAGCATCTAATGTGAACATTTTTAAATCAAAGTTAAAGGCACTTTTTTTCTCTACTGCATATGATTGAGAGATAGATTTTTTGTCATGTTGTTGATGTAATGATGATTTTACTGATGATTTTAATTGATTTTACTGATGATTTTAAATGTTCTTATTGATTTAAATGTTCTTATTGATTTTAAACAATTGAATGTTTTATCATGTAAAGAACATTGAGTTGCCTTGAGTATGAAATGCGCTATATAAATAAATTTGCCTTGCCTTGCCTTGCCTCTTTTGAACAAAGGTTAACTGTTTTCAATACATCACAGCAAAGAGTTTAGAGGCCTTCATTTCTGAGTAAGTGCACCATTGAGATGCATTTAAACTTGGGGGTCAAGACAACAAGCTCCCTGTTTCACTGATTGATAGGTTGTCTTTTTCTCTATCTATTTCTAGAGCTATTTGGTGCTGAGCTAAGGTTAGAGATATGACCCTGTAGAATGACCTTATTCTTTTCTATATAGGCACTAGCTTGCTGGGAAATGCCTAATGGTACGTTCTCACCAAACGCGTTTCGGGCGTCAAAATCGTGCTTGTTGGAAGCTTGTGCTCATTGAATAAGACGCTTGTCACCAGTATCGAAGATGCGCGTTGAGGGGAGGGGTTTCTCTGTTGCCGGTGGTGTTCATACAATGGATGATATTGTGGCGATCAGTTACGTTCATAGTTCACCCAGTGACTGAAGTGGTGGGGAACATTATTGTGTTGTATTTTGCTGTGACTCAATGTGTGCACTGTGATGTCAGAGGGCTATAGAGAAGTGTGGTTGAATGGAGAATAAAGTTTGGAGTTCCTTGCTGAACACGCCACCTCCGACCCCCGTTCATTGGCACTACATTATCCAGAGAGTGGCTTGGTTTTATTTGCGCCTCGGTGCTGTTTCTGGATTCACCAGAGCTGCGCTCGGACGAGAGTCTCTTTTAGCGCTACTTCCGTCTCTCCCGTGACCAGTTTGACGACCTGCTGACCCGTATTGGCGCTCGCATCTCCTACCAGGACCCCAACTACAGGCGTTCTATTTCAGCAGAAGAGTGCCTGTCCATCTGTCTTCACCTCCGGTTAGTGTTTTTTTTTTTTTCTAAGTCTATGGGAAATGGAGATGTAGTGTCAGACGTGCAGGCGCAGGGTACGTGTTTGATTACGAGTTCTACAAACTGGTGCACATGAATTCAGAATAGATCCACCCCCCATTGTGTGTGTGTGTGTGTGTACTATCCAAGTGGCCCATCGACTTTGTTACACACTCACCAAGTTGGGAGCTCATAGCCAAGTGGGGACATTTTTTGCGGTACCTACTTATTCACGCCTCAGAACATGCTAAAAATAACGTCTAAAACCTTTTGGTGAGGTTTTAGAATGCTTGCTAAGTGGGACCCAGCATGTGTGTAAGTGTGAATATGCACACTCAGCAGCGCCACCACTCACAGGAGCAGGTACTTCAATGCCCAATTCACACACACCGTTTTCACAATGTGCTGTTAAATGTCCTGCAGGGGCTTTTTTTTTTCCACTTGGTTGCAGGCATTAAAATCATGCATTTATCTATTTTTTACTGTAACTTCAGGAGTAACTGTTTGGTGTTTATATGCATCTTCATTTCACAAAAAAAAAAAAAAGTCTTTATTTTTCATTTCAAATTAGGGAGTCTCACATTTTGCTGTGCGAGTGTAAAATAAGAATGAGGAATGTACATTTCATATTGAACCTTTGTCAACTTGTGATTTTGATTTCGTATTTCCTCATCATTATTCAGTTATCAAAGGCAAAACCTTTCATTTGAGGCTTTGCTTTAAAAACTTCTGCAACTACAGTTTATTCTGGTCTAATGAGTCTTAATGGCATTGATTTTAGAGTAAATGTTTATTACAACAATGTCAATTAAATTCTAAAGGATTTCTTTTCTGTAATTGGGCATATTGTAAATACTAATGTATACACACAGGGGTATTACTGTTGCTCTATGCAACTTTTAATAGTAAATAGATTAATTTAGGCAACTATGTTTCTTTTTTTTATCATTACAAAGTCAGTAAGATTTTTTAAAATAATGTAAAAGTATTACATCTCCCTGCGGGGTATCACATATTAATGTTATACTTTTAAATATAAACTACAAATGTAATGTTATTAATTGTACATTAGATTATAATAACTGCCTGGAAGCTTATATCTTAACTACGTGATCAATAAGACAAACAAAAAGAAGAATTACTGATAAAAAAAAACTTCCTACCTACTTACTGCTCTGAAAATCTTAATATCACATTGCTATGTTCTTTTAAAATCTCTAGCTTTGGTTTCAGTTTGGTAACTTCACTCTTCAGTGCGAAGAAAGGCATCAAGGTATCATTGCCAGAATGCTGATTCAATCGACCGAAAACCGTCCTGCCATTGAAGAATGCCTGCAAGCCATCACAAGTATGTGCCAAGATGGACACTTCCTCACCTCATAGATTTAACTTTGCATAAAAATGATACATATATACATTGTAGTTAATATAGCAAGATTGAACCTATAGGGTAAATGTCATCCTAAATAGAATTAATATGGTAAATGTCTCTTATCTGTTTACAGGTTTCATACACAACACTGATTTCAAGGGAGTCACAAACTACAACAGTAATAACAATGGAATTAAAGTAATCATTTAGATATCTACTTGGATTAAACAAACAATAAAAAGTTCATCAACATTATTTAAAACCTCAATTTATGCATTGTTTTTTTTTTTTTAGGTCAAAACTCACATATCCAATTATTCTACTCAAAAATCAGAGGATCTGACATAGTGGTGAGAGTGATTAACCAGTAAATGTTTGTGACGTGGTGATGGAAGATTCATCTTCTCGAACTGAAGATGATATATCTGTCATTGAAATGGTAATTATGGATTTTTTTGGGGGGAATGTGTCTGGTATATAGTGATTTTAAATATGTGCTAAAACTATGTAACAAAAAATTTTGAGACATTTTGTGGTGCTCATTTTTTAAATTTTTTTTTCTGTATTTCAGGTTTCTCCTTCCCTTGAAATGTCAGATGAAGAGCATGATGATGATGAACCAACTGAAGAAGATGATGAAGTGCCCAAGAAAGTCACCCGGAAAAAAATCAGATAAGACTGGGATGAAAAAGGATGAAATCCAAGAGAAAATGTCCTCAAACACCACACACCAACAGGTCTATAACAAGAAAAATGACTGCCTATAATGTGAGAAGCCTTTTGGAAAACTAGCAAGAGACCGGTTGGGAAAACCTAAAAATTAAGTTGAAGTTGCAAATGTACTTTCACACAAGCAAGGACCAAAGATGCGTAATCTTCCTCTGATTAAAATAAGAACCCAGGGAAACTTCAATCATAACTCTTCAGTCCTATCCTCTGGTAAAGGACAAATAGTAACAAAAAGGCAACAAACCTACATGTCATCATGCAAGTTTTGTTACACTTTGTACGTCAAAACAAATCTCTTGTAGCATCACAGGCGATGCAAATTGCGAGTGACACAAGAGGAGCCAGTGAAACGAATGATTCAGGCAAGTTCTTCCTTCTTGTTGCCAATAGAGCATTCCATTTCCAGTGGACTTCAAGAAATTCTGGAGGACATGACATATGATGCTGTTACACAACTGGTAAAATCTGACAAACTGATTCTGTCATTGGGTGAGAGGATGTTCCTGAAAAATGGAGAAGTTGGACGCCATCGAGCAGACAGGCGAAACAAAATGCAAGAACTTGCTAGACTCGTTCTGGTACGAAAAAAATCTTGACGAAGACACCGTTTCCCTGAAGGACTTGATTAAATCCTCTAAATTTAACACTGTGCTTGAGGCTGTGAAAAAGATGACAGGATTTGACCAGCAGACAAACAGATTTAAAGCTCCTTCAACTGCGTTAAAACTGCGCCATTCTCTGGTGAATGTCCCATCTACTTTGCTGGCAGAGGCTTTGCAACAGAGGGATGACATCTTAAAGGCACAAGCTGAACATATCATCGAATTAATTGAACTGGACTAGGCAGACCATGTGTCATCAAATGCATTAAAAACACTGTACCAAAGAAAAAGGAACCATCCCCAAATGCTGCCTCTTTTTGAGGATAAAAAAGTAAAAAAAAAAAAAAAAAGCCCTCCGGAATCGTCCTGAGAAAATCTCACCAGGGTAGAAGTACGTGGGAAAAGAGGATGCAAATTACCAGTACTCCTGCCAACAAATGTGAAATAATCTGTAGATCGTCTGATCAACACTATAAACAAGGCACATATTTGTCCAAGCAATCCCTACATTTTTGCTTGTCCTTTTACAGTTCTTTGGAGAGCATTCGGGGTGGTGACTCTTTGGACCAGCGTGCAACATTCATGGACTTGGAAAGCTTATCATTGGTTACCATTATTTAAAAAGCTTTGTTGTACAATAGTTCCAGGGCAACACATTGCATTCTGTATTGTTCACAGAGGACACATGATGACTGTCAGCATTTATAACCATGGCTGTATTTACTGACATAGTTGGGAGATTTATTGTTTCATTTAAATTTAGTACACCAAAGCAAATGTTGTCAGCAAAGAGATTAAAAAGTGTCTAATTACTTCAGACGTGTAAATGTCATTTGATTTGATGTTTTGGAAAGTATCATGAAAACAAGATTGTTGTTTAAAAGATGATGTTACTGTATGTATAGCCATGGTGTGAAGGAAAA
Organism: Gouania willdenowi; assembly: GCF_900634775.1. Classification (NCBI taxonomy): domain Eukaryota; kingdom Metazoa; phylum Chordata; class Actinopteri; order Blenniiformes; family Gobiesocidae; genus Gouania; species Gouania willdenowi. The sequence continues at coordinate 10,134,187 of NC_041055.1, read as the reverse complement.
TAAACATTGTTTCTTGAAAATGAGTGACGTGTTCTCATAAGTTACTGTAAAAATCAATCACCAAACGTTTATGTTATCTTGATGTCACACAAGCAAAGAAAAAAAAGAGATGAGAGAGAACAGGAAGTTGCTGGATGTATGTCTGCAGCTGTGAGAGGAAAAAATAGAGATGAGCTCTGCTGCTACCCTAGCAATGCTCTGAATGGAATGGAAGTTGTACAACATTCCTAAACCTCCTCTTCTCTCACAAGAACATTTTGGAAAAGCTTAGTTCCTTATACGCTGTGATTTTCTTCATTCAAACAAGAAATAGAGAAGCAACAAACTAAAGCCTAAGTACATTGGTCTTTCCATCCAGGCTAAAATGTGACTCAGGATAAAGGGATTGGTCTTTTAAGAAAGATGGTATCAGGTAAATTCCCAGTTCTTCACTAATAGAAGTGCTTCTTACCTCTTACTGTTAGCCGGTAGATGACAAATTTGTATTTATTTAGTTTAGTAGATTTTCGGTGAACTTCCTGTGTCCGTCTTTCTGTGACTGACACTGCTGACAAAACCCTAACCCTAAATATATATTAGAATGATTTTATTGTCTGCTGCTCTCCCCTTTCGGTACTGCACATCCATGAAGATTTCTTAAATCCTTCTACCTCATGCATTCCTGATTCCCATCGGCTCCTTGTGTGGTCTGTCATGTCAGGAGTGAATAATCTGATCATGAGTTTGTCTAATAAACAACCTGCCCCTGTTTAAGGAATATTTAAAACAATATTTAAACAAGAAATCTAAATTCTGTGATTTGAGCAAGAAGGACCTTATGGTTTAAATAATTATAATTTCAGTTCTACCCATCAGGAGCTACGCTTCATAAATATAGCAAACATGGATAGCATGGTCTAAAGAATATGTTTACACAACTTCCACCTACTGTAACCCATGCCGAATGCATCTGTGCACCTCTTGGATTACATAATAATAAGCACATTTATGTTTGCTGACGTTGTCTTAATGGCACCATCAGACAGACAACAAGCTCCAGCGCTTGCAGGGACCATTTAAAGCTAAGTGTGAAGAAGGATCTGCAGCTCCAAATCTGACACCATCAGAATCAGAATAAACTTTATTTATCCCTGTGGGATAGTTAGAAAGGCAAGGCCATGGTTCTCATTCAAAAAACTGTGGATTGCCAAATCCAGGTCGAGGGAGGGGTCTTGCCCCAAGGGGAGGAGTTTAATGTCATTTACATTTATCACCATCTTTGGTGCAAGTAAATGATTGGAACAGAGACACACTGAAACAGAATTTTCCACTTCAACTATCTGACATTAAAATCAGTTACAAAATAACAAATAACAGGGCATCTCACCATCTGATTGGGTTGTAATGGATACTGCCTCTGAGGTAGTGCCTGGACCGTAGCGATTGATGGCCAAAACTCGCACTGTGTACTCCGTAAACTTGTTGAGGCCTTCCATCTTGTAATTGAGTCCATTCACCTCCACACTCTGGACAAACAAATAGGAAGAGTCATGGAATGCTTCATGTCTCACACAGGGATGTTAAGCCTGCATCTCTAAGGGTTCTGACCTGCTCTTTGCCAGACGGGCTCTCGGTCCACAGCAGTCTGTAACCCAGCACTGGTCCATTTGGCAGGCTGGGAGGCTCCCAGCTCACCTGGATGGAGGATGGAGACAGAGCCCCAGCACGGAGGGACTCCACCCTGCTGGGGACCTGGACTGTAGAGACAGAGAGAAGCACCTGGTTACACCTTAGCATTTACGGCAGGTAAAAAAAAATCTTGAAATGAATATCTAAAGTTGAATAGTAGGTCAGACAATGAATCCAACAGCAAATTGAAAAGGCTCTAGCCTCGTTTAGATTTGAACTATAGTTTTAGACCAGGATGGTGTTTAAACACCCTGATCTGCTCTAATGTTGAAATAAATTGTAGTGACTTCAAAGGCAGCAATTACTTTAGTGAGCCATTAAGATGTAAGATGGTTGGAATCAGACATGACAGATTGAATATTTAATGAGGCAGCACTTTTTAGTTTGAATAAAGGTTTTAAAAACTCATACAGAGAGTAAGGAGACCTATAAAAACAGTTATTACAGGTTGATCGTTTCAATAAAATCATTGGTTTCTGTTGATAAAAGCCAGTTTCTTATGGCTGAATTAATCAAGAAAAGCAGCTTGTTGTAAAAAAAAAAAGAAATGTCAGAAGTACTACTTGTGCAGACATGAAAGTACTGGTGGAGACAGGCCTGTTGGTGCAGAATGCAGTTTGAAGGTAAAGAATTTAAAAACAATTAAAGTGCTTCATGCTTCAGTGCTTTATTCTTCACAGCCAAGCTGACTCAAATTCTTTATCTTAGATGGGTTTTACCATTAGGACAAGGGCGTTTATTTATTTGTTTGTTTGTTAGCAGGATGACATCATAAGTGCTAAACATTTTGTCCCAACTTTTGACGAATCTTGACAACATTTTAACGAAAGATAGACCTTACGCCATGGAAGATTCTGTAGAGATAGGTCAACAATAAAGGACAGACAAGTGACAAGAGCATGCAGTTCTCCTGATGGTTTATCTTCATACCTAAACAACAGAACAGATTCCATTAAGTTATGGAGGGGATCCAGATCAATAAACCGATTCTGGATCAGTTTGAAGGAGGAAAAAAAAAACCCCTATCCCTCATCATTAGCAAAATTTCAAAAATGAAATGAAACGTTATGAAATTTGACTCAGTTACGTCAGGATGGATCCTTAATTATCCCACAGAGTTTCATATCGAATCCGGATTGCATATTTCATCGCATTTTTTTCTGGGCGGGTACATTTGGACCAACTCGTTATGAATGGGGATAGCAATTTATGACAAGCCTTTCAAGTGTGAAGTATCAAGGTACTATGATCAGGAACACTTATCCAGATAACTGCCAATATCTGGCAAAGATGCGATTTGGAGCTTGCAGAGGTTGGTGCTGTTTATATTGCAGCAACCAGTTTATGTAGAAATAGCTACATAAATTAGATACAAGCATGCTTTTCCCTGTGCATGTCATATCTCTTTTCCTCGTCTGTACCTGGTCATCCTGTACAGTATTCAAGGGCCCTTCAGATTATCCGATTCGGCCCGCAGGAGAAAATGAACATGACAGAATAAACATTAATCATTTTGTAAATTACCAAATAATTCAGTTGTGAATTGTTGTTGAAAGCAATTTCTCTCAAATCATTCTACAAAAACTCCTGAAAATAAATACATCAAAGGACATTTAAGTATCCGTCACTTATTGCTTAGGTATTGTTGTTGCCTTCTATACTTTATGTATAATTTATACCTGGAAGTGCAAACTTGGGCACATTAATGTTGAAATAGTTTGGAATAGTTTTCCCACCTAAAACTGGTCCATATTCAGCCCTTGAACTAAAATGTATGCTAGAGCTCATCCCAGCTGACATTGGATGTAAAGCAGAGTACAATTTCCTGGATAGGACACCAGTCTATCATCGGATGTGGCAACCCACAACCTCCTCACAACATTGAGACGCAGCAATAGTCACCAGTGCAGCTTAGAATAACCCATATTTACTCATTTGTGTGAATGTGTGTGTGTGCGTTACGCTCACGGTCAGGTTTGGTGGTGATCTTCAGAGGGGCAGAGCTTTCACCAGGTCCGACGTTGTTGTAAGCAATGACTCTAAAGCTGTAGCTCTCCTCTGGTTTCAGGTTGGAAACCGTCAGCTCCAAAGACTCTGGCTCGGACACGTTCACCGATCGTTCCCTGAGCACAAACAGGACAGGTTCATTATTTTTTTGAACTGCATCTGTCATTGTGGAATCTTCTTTCAAGTGTAATTAATTGGAACAAAACTGAAAAGTATTAAGGTCTTTGCGGTCTATGTGGATACTCAGTCAAAATTCAAAGCTTTAGTATGAGCATGATTAAAGTTAAAAAAAACAACAAAAAAAAAAACAGTTACAATAATACGTTGCAGGGCACTTCCGAGAAAGCTTCTGTTTTGATTACATAGTAAAGCTGCAGTCTGGTCTTTAAAATAGTGTTATTTTAGTAATCCATACATACAGTAATTTCAATCCAAATATTAGGAAACCCCTCCTCCTTCACCCACTCTCAGTTTAAAAACTGTCGTTTTAAAGAACAGATTAAACAAATTTATAATCTGAGTCCTTTAAATAATGGCTGGTTTTCAGGAGATTCTTGTTACTTTGTACAAGCAGTGATGATCCCAGCTTTAATCAACTGCAATCTGTGTAATCCCTCGGTGTCAGCAGCTAATCCCCAGAACAAAGCACCTCTGCAGCCTCCCTGTTCTCCACTAATCAGCAGATCACTACTGCTACAAATCCAGCCACAGCCATTAGAGTACTTCATACGACTGCACCATGTAATCTATGGCTTCAGCTCACTGTGGAAAAGGCAGGTCCATGTTTACGTTGTTCAGGCTTCGACATTACTCAATCACCCGTGGATAATGAATATATCTGTAGGCTTTTACTTGATTGTCCTCACAACGCATATGGGTCCAATTTCTCGGTACTCTGATGCTGTTTGGATTTACTTCATAGCTTATAACCAAAGCTGAATTATTCACATAATTAGTGTTTATCAGCTGCCGGTTCACCACACACACTGAACTTGCTCATTTAACTTCTACTTTTAAAGAGAGTTAAAGTCCAGTGGAATTTATTTTCACCCTGCCAGGAATCAAAGAGAAAATTGTTATTGACTATATGTCAGCGCGTTGTTTAGGAGGCTGAAGCAGATGAATTAGCTTGCATAAGCGCGAGGAAAAAAGGAACTCTCTGGAGGGAATCTTGTGATTTTAGGGTCAGAAATATGTTTCAAATATCTACACACAAAAAGCAAATTTAAAACAACGCTAGTGGTTAAAGAGAAGAATTTTTCATTAAAAGAATATATAGCGCAACATTGCAGAAATCGCGATATTGAAACGTCACAAGGTGCATCGTCAATGGAACAAATGGTATTGCTAGAGAGTAGGGGGTCCACAAAAGGATAAAAAAAGATGTCCAGAGTTAAAGTCAAATAAAAGACTGGTTATTTTTCTGATTGCAATCGTTTTTTTTTTTGGCTTTTTTCTTCTTCAAAATACTGGAAAATGTATTCATTGGCAAATACCGTGTACTGTACCTAATGTTTGTACCATGTACACCAAACTGATGTATATTTACAACAGTTTTGGTTAAATGTGTTATGAATAGAAAAATTTAAGTTTAGCTGAGCAAATTCCAACAATTGGATTAATTCAATAACCACACAAATCCTTACAGGATCTCTTGACAAATGAATAAAAGAGATTTCATAATAAACCTGGCAACTCCACAAAATGCTAACATCAATGGGTTTTTACAGCTTCTACCTGAAATGACACCCAACATCCCATTAGTTCCACTCTCAGAGCATTAGGAACACATTCTACATCTTTGTGTCTACATCACTACACCAAGTATTTTTTTTTAATTATTAAATGATTTATCAAATGGGACTCTTGTCCCATTTCTGCATGTACCAATTATATATATAGTGAAGTACATTTTGTGAAACCATTTCCCTGTTTTTATGAAGTAGTATGGAGCTGCATATGGGTATAAACATGGCTGTGGTAGATGCATGTGTTAGAAAGCAGCATAAATTATGGGGAGGTGATTCAGGGAGGGACCCTGTGGTGAATTAATTTGGGGACATTTTGTGGAAATGTCACAGTGTCCCTTTAGTTCTAAGAATTCTGGCGGCAAGCTCCTGAACACAAGCTCATTAGTCTAAACTTTCCTGGCTTCAAACTCACAAAGATAAATACAGATGACAGATGTAGTCAGAGTTTAGTCAATTTAAATACTGCTGCACTTGAAAGTTTTTGTATTAAAATAACCATCTTTTATTTTCAATGTGACGAATGGCTTCAAGGGTGGTAAAATGGACTTTGCTAAAGATGCTGCAAATTTGTATTGTGATAAGTTGTAAAAAAAATAAATAAATAAAAATGTGCAAAAATGGACTTGATTTTATATAGCGCTTTATCACCACACTGAAGTAGTCTCAAAGTGCTTTACATATCATCTCATTCACCCATTCACTCTCACATTCACACACCAGTGGGACAGGACTGCCATGCAAGGCGCTAGTCGACCACTGGGAGCAACTTAGGGTTCAGTGTCTTGCCCAAGGACACTTCGACACATGGTCAGGTACTGGGATCGAACCCCCAACCTCTTGATCAGAAGACGACCCACTACCACCTGAGCCACGGTCGCCACATGTACATGTAGTGGCTGGTAAAATAGGAACATGATGATTTTCTATGAAATGGAATGAAATCAAACATAAATTAAAAAAAATAAAGTGTTATATGTCGAAACTTAAGTATTTCTTTTAGAACTACTGTTGGACATCCTTCATTATCCTATCCTGCAACATAATAATATAATAATATAGAAGTTTGAAGTTTTTAATGATCAGCAGCAGAAGTAGAGTTGTTTGGGTAGAAAATGATCCATATCCCCTTCAAGTTGTTCAGTAAAAGGCAACAAAATCGAGCTGGTGGATGAGTCGATTCCCTTACACGGGGTGAGCACTGTTTGCCCTTCAAAGGCCACAGTCAAAGGTCATTTGCTTTGAAAGGTAAAGCCCACAAATGGAGGACAATCTTTTCCCCACATGCATTGGAGTCTCAGCTATCTGACCTCTGTTCTATATTTCTGTTTGTAGATTCCTCTGAGGGTAGACTGCATCTTGTTCACCTCGTCTTATATTTTGTGTCATTCTATTTCACCTGAATCTCACCGTTATTGTTGTATAGCATCAAATAGTCCAATATCAACTCTACTGATATGGCGTGCCCTGCACACAGAGTGGAAACCTTTATCAAAGCGGGCCTCAAGAATGGAATTGTATGATGGGCTTCATATTCTTTCCAACTTCTTGACTTCCAATTAATTGGGGATACATTTATGGAGTTTACTAAATTAGACCAGGGGGGAACATTTGGCCCCTGGGCCGGCAGTTGTCCGTGTGTGTTCTAGCACAAAAATGCATGCACTTGTTAAGCCAGAACCTCCAAGAATTTGGAATGTTGCGGTCGCAACCTTTAATGCAAATTCAGCCAATCCTTATGAATTCTGTGCTGCCCTGAAATTGTGTCCAATCACCACAAAATTTCCGCAATTTTGACCAATCTGACTGAGAGCAGAGTGTATCAGGTGTTGCGACAAATTCCGTGACCCAACAAAAATATGGTTCCGGTCGTCTCGGCGGCACAACATGCATGATATCCATCCGTCACCATCGGCTTACACAAGGTGAAGCAACCAGCATCACCGTTTAGTCTGGTTACAGACTGTGTCACAACAGCCAAACTGACACTTCCGATCAAATTGACAGTGAACGTGTCTCACAAACATTAGTGTTTCATTAAATCCCTGCTGCTCTAGAAGGACTTTTAAAGATAATCTGATCAAACCTCTACTATTATATAGAATCTTTGATAAAATTCACTACAGGTACTAAACGGCAGGAGTGGCCAAAATCATTGGTGCTTACCCCCCGTGGTGGTATCTCCATGCAAAAAATTACAAATTGGTGAACGCCTGAGACTCTTCTGCAGTAATCCTGCATTGAGGAGATTCTTATAGGAAAAGTCCCATTTATTTTTTTTGTTTTTGTTTCAAAAACATAAACAACCACTGATTTTCTATGTGATATTCCCTGCACTTTAAACCTTTAAAATGTGATGGAAATGATCTATGTTGAATTATTGTGAATCTGAGCTCTTTTCTGTATTGTTCAGAAAAAATTCAAAAATATCCAGGTTTTTTTTTTTTTTTTTTTTTGCCGCTATAATCACAGAAATTGGCCACAAACTGTCTGAACATGTGAACTCTATCAAAAGAGTTTGCATGACAACATGCTCTGCGTTGGTGTAATCTAATTTGAGAGCTAATGATTAAAAATTATTCAGCACTCAGTTTAGTTGACATTCTTAATATATATCTATGATGTTCCGAATGTGAGAACATGGACCTTACTTTTCAAACACTATAAACAATGTACATCAGCCAGAAAAGTATCCTCTGTGAACTTTCAGGTTTCCTGGATAATAAAATGCTTTATCTCAACATCATTTATGATCATAATTTTGGAGTTTTTACAGAAAAAATGTTTTCTCAAAATATGAGTAGCCACTACCCAGATTTCATTACCTGTTGTGTCTCGCTAATCCCTTCGGTGGAATGCGCTGAGCGTGCTTATACCAGCTGAGATTGAGAGATTGTGCTGAGCTGATGCTGATTTCGGAGAAATAAAAGTGGCATGTTCTTTTATCATGCAGATGGGATCAGATGTGAAAGTGCTTCTTTTTTCCAAGGTGTAATTTGAAGTTGTCTGTGTTTGCACTGGTGCAGCTTGTTAGATGGTATCTACTGGTAAAAACGTGTGTTAACATTTAATCACTAATTGGACCCAAAGCACAAAGTGTGTTGCGGTCTAGGCACGTTGCATATACTGGTGTATCAAAGGAGAGGGAGGAAAAAAAAAAGAAAGCTTGATATCTATGATAGCACGAGCACATACAAAGAGCTTCTCTTTCCTTCTACACAAGTGTTTAGACAGTGACACAAAAAGGAAAATCTTGGAAAGGAATTCTTGAGTACCACAAAGTGCATAGATCACTAAACACAACCATATTGTTTCCATTGGTACACAGTAACAAAGTGAATGTACTTAAAGAATAACTAAACCCCAAACCCACTTTTTTCTGCTGAATACATATGTATTTGGGTATTAAGTAGTGCTGTTTATTAATCCTAGTCCCACTCATCACATTTTAGTAAAAGTATTTTAATTTTGCATATTTAGTTGTAAAATATCAGAGTTTCTGGCCTCTTAGGGTTTATCGCCGGCTATTACAAGTGAATTTTGCTATTGGCTGAGACGGATTCTTTAGGATTCCCCAGTGTCATTAACTTTCACTGTTGGCCCCGCCCCTCCTATAAAAGCTGAGAGGAGGGAGGAGGGTTTCTCCTCCAATCACACCCCTCAGTAAGCATTGATTGACAGTTCTAATGAGGAAGTCCACTGTGTTTTGTGTCAAACAGCCGCTGTAACAGTGATGTTTTTGACTCTATGCTTCTATAAAGAGCAGATTCTAAGCCAGAGGGTCCATTAAGCTATGTGTGTATTTACAGACATATCTATGCTATGTGTGTATTCCCATCTGTCTCTGCGTCTGTGCAGATGTGTGTGTGTACGTCTTCTCGCTATGTGCGTGAGATGGCCATCTGTCTCTGTGCACAGCGCTGTGAAGTGTGGGCTGCCTGAGTGGGCGTGTCTTACTGCTACAGCAATAACGCCCATAATCAAGGCATTTTTTAAATTTCCCTCCTAGTGGCAGGTCAGCAGAAAGCAGGGGTTTAGTTACTGTACTAAAGTACTATTTTCAAATATCTGTAGTTTACTTGAGTATTATTTCAGGGGGTACTTATTACTTTCACTCCGCTACATCTGAAAGACAAAGACTGTGTTAGAAAACGCATACTAATGTAGTGCTCCTACTAAGTCTGACGTCAAAATGAGTACATAGTGTATTCATATTTGATAGTATGGAAAGATTGAGTACGAGAGAAATACCTGGATGTATTGTACACTATATTGGGACATTTTTTAAGTATATACTGTATACGGTGGGCACACTAGTCATACTTAACCGTCACTTTCTCGCTTAAAACGCTTTCAGAACTTTCAAAGGTGGAGAATCAACTGACATATTTAGCCTCAGTGTGCTTCAGGTTTCCTTTGTTGTAGGTTCGATATGCATCTTGGGAAATTGGAAGTATACTTCAGTGGGAACAGTCATCCTAATTCTCCTAACCATACTTATAGTACATAGTAGACATTATATATATCCACTACATTGAGTTTTTAGTGCATAGTACGGAGTATGCCATTTCGAACACAGCCGAAGACTACACTACATTTTTATAGTTACTCTCATTACTCAGCACTTTTCTCTACCGTCAGCTCACATTTTTTCATTGCTTCAGTTCTGATTCTCAAAGATTTCTGTTGAGCCTCACACGGGTTGTCCCAGTTCTACCAAACCTTTAATGCATCGCGCTTGTTAATGCAAGAGCCAATCAGAGGGAGGCAGGTCACGTCAACTCGAGGTGTTGTTCTGACGATGAAAAGCAGCTGTGGCCGTATCTTAGGACCACACTGAAGCTATACACTAAACATAGCGTTTTATTAGTTCTCAAGTGTTAAAATATACCTATTGGTTTGGGATTTTTATGTCAAGTAAAATTATTTTATAGATAAATGCAGCGCAGTTAACTCAGATTTCTTCTTATTTTTAATTACTTTTAATACTGAAGTTTTTTTTTTAATGCAAACACTCCAGTACTTTAAGTTTTGTAACATTTTCTCTAAGATACCGTTACTTGTATTGGAATAGTTTTTGACAAGCAATATCTGGTCAGTACTTTGTGTCCACCTCTGGTTGTTTCACTGCTGAAGGTGGTTTTGCTTTTCGGTTTTAGATTTTACTTTAAATACATTGTGTGAGAATAAATACAGCTGATATAGAATGGGAGAATGGGTCTAACTACTTTTTTTTTTTTTTTAACTAAAACTTCTGTTTTCTTTTCAAGTTATTAGTGCAGAGAAAACTGAACCCTATATTCTTACCTCAGCCATTACAAGTGACAAAACCTCTGTTAGAGTTCCTTCTGTTGGAGATTGGTACTGGCAGGTCGTTTTGTAAAAGCCTGAGAGGCTTCGGTGTCCAGTGTACCATTTGGAATCCAACAGCTCTGATTGCTCCAGAAGTCAAAAAAAAAAAAAAAAAAAGCTAAAAACCAAAGAATTTGAAAGGCTTCACAGGGAGCCCAACTGTCAGGGGTTACCATTTAACACCAGCAAAGCACTCGCCAGAGCATCACCGCAAGCTTTTTCTACTAAATGTTCAGAGCTGCTGTCAGGAGCCAAGCAGTGGTTTAAAAAGAGATATTTTGTGAACAGTGAAGACTGATATTAATTATTCAAGATACGCATGTCCAGATCCGGCCTGCTTACTGTCATGGCACGGACAGTTTCCTGCCCTCCGTCCCTGTGAGTGTCGCAGAGGGTGCTTTGTCCTCTGAATCAACCGTCTTATACACTTCATAAATTAATCGATGCGTTTGTGTGCTGCACACTGAAAATAGCCTTCCTCATCTATGTGAAGAACCAAGAGTATGGCAACCATTAGGGATTGTGGAGACTCCAACTTGTTGTGAGCTGGATATTGGCTTTAAAATCAACTATCGTGTAACGGCCATTCCACCGAAATAATTAACCATTAAAATAACAAGCTTTGCTCCTCAATCAACCCACAGACATCATATACGTTAGAGCAGTGGTTCTCAAACTTTTTTGGCTCTTATTTTTGAATCCAAGTCCCAATACAACATTTTTCTCAAAATACTATGAAAAAAAACAATAGAGCATAATAACGGAATGAATGAACGATAAAACACATTTCAATTCAAGATTATCATTTTGTAAATAAGTGGAAGGAAACAGTATTTAGTGCCTGCTGAATAGATTTATTCCTGGAATGACCCCTGTATGTTCAGTTGATGTTTTAATTAAGATCATTTCTATCATTATTATCATGATTATCAATCTTAACTAAAGCCCTATAAGCACGGGATTAGTTTTACCTAGGGACAACATACGATTTGCAATAATTGCTGAGAATGTCTGTGAAGTTAATTTGATGCGAATCGACCATGTCAGTAATTTGTAACGTAAAAATGACACCGCAAATGACCTACTATATTATGCTGAACTCCGAGGTCCTAACACTAATCCAATGCGAATAGGCGTCTGTGATTTGGACAAAAATGGGCGAGATCTGATGCGTGATTACGGGTTGTTTTGTTTCCGGGTGTCACGGTCTGAGTTTACCTTGTACTGAGGTCGATTATGAGCAAATATGCGCATGCGCACTACCAAAAAAAGAATTTTTACTAAAAAAAAAAAAAAAAAAAGAAAATCAGTTTTGTTTATTTTTGTTTTCAAAGTAAACGGACATGTTTTATTAGTTTAATGGATTAGGTTAGGCTTAGGGTTGCATGCACGTGTATGCACACATATGCTCATAATCGATCTCAGTCCGAGGTAAACTCAGACCGTGACACCGGAACGCATATTTGTTTACTTTTGGTGAAGAATGGAGGTTTAGAAAACCTTTCGGGTCCCGGGCCAGCAAAACCTTATCAGCCCGTAACGTACAGAAACAAAAAGAGAACGCTGAAGAGAAAAGGCAATATCAGAAGCAAATGGTGGATCACGTCCTGCTTTGCACTGTGCGGTGAGAATCTTTTTTTTTTCTGTTTGTAGCCTTCTATTTATTAGCAGTAACACAGCACCAAGCTGTGGTCAAAAGCCTGCAAAGTTGTTTTAACATCACACTGTTTCACATTTTCAGCAAAATCTCAGGCTTCGGTTATCCTGTGCGAATGCGCAACAAATAAAGGAGACATTGGGGGGTTATTTATTTATTACATGGGGTCCCCAGATAATACTTATCCTGTGTGAATAGGGCTTAAGATAAACATTATAAAACCCTATATTTTTAATGCTAATTTTCCACTCTTTCAAGTACCCCTTGTAGTGCCATCGCCTACCCCCATTTGAGTTTCAACCCGATAATATTCACATTCGTGTGCATGCATGTAGAATGATCATAGGCAAGTTTCTTTACTAACTCAGTTTTATTGACTAGTCCTTCATTCTGCATACAACTACAAACATGACAAGCAGCTTCCTGTGCCGCTACAGATGGTATGTACTGGTTTACGTCATTGTGGTAACACTGCTGTAACACTCGCAACTTAGCAACCTGCTCTCTATGTGACAGCACACAGCTCCACAAAGAGTCAGCATCCATTTATGCGACTTTCTCGCGCTAATTGAAACACGTGACCTGACCGTTAATTTGCCGCGCAGCATCCGAACCCAGCCCGAACCCATGGTATAAAGATTTAAATTAAGCCCAAACTTGACCCGGCCCATCTTCGTCGCGTTCGGGTAAAGAATTCAAGCTCTAATATACTTGACGCCTCATTGCCCGTGGACCCATGTTACTAAGCTCTGCAATCTTGTGTATAGGGAGCAAACTGTAGGAGTGCTTGTAAATCAATGGAGGTTAAATTGTTATCAACAATCTCAAAGTCAAATTATTCACTGAATTTACCGATTTCCAAACGGTTTGATATATAGCTAAAAAATGCCATTTTTACCCACAAATACAAAATGTAAAGCGGTAAGTAGGAAGAAACATGTCTTAAGACACGATGCAAAGTATCTTCATTGTTTGTTTTACATAACTTAAGTATTTTTATTTTCTGGCACAAGGAATAATTGCTGATGTTGCATCATTTTGAGCTTTGTCTTATGACAGCATTTGCCAGTGGGCCAACATGATAAATAGTATGCAGAATCATTCTGTTTTCATATATCCAGGATAAATACTCTTCCTCTTGCCATCATAATCATTTCAAACATTGTATTAAAAAGTGTAATGTAAAGTCTTAAATTCACAAAAATGCAAGTTTCAGCTTACCTCTCAACTCCATCCTGGGAATAATAAACGCCATACGTCTGCACAGTTCCTCCGCTCTCCTCTGGGGGGCGCCAGCTGAGTCGGACAAATCGGCTGGACACTAGGACAGGGACCAAGTCGCAGGGGGCAGAGGGGAGGGCAACGCCTGGGCTGGGGGACACTGGTGGGGGATCAAAGGAGGAGGAGTAAGTCATAGGGGTGCCAAAAGGAGCAGGATGAGGGTGAGGGGGCGGGAGCGTGTGGGCGGGTCTATACTGAGTGGGCGTGGCCTCTGATATCAGTTCAAATAAGGGAGAGGGCCGAATGCGAGGCAGGAAGGGAAAGCATGGATGAGGACAACAGGGGAAGATGGCAGGCAGGTTGAGGTGACAAAGCAACAAAACAAAACAAAAAAGACAGGAAGAGCCCAGAATGGATGAAATGAAGCAGATAAGGAACGGAAAAGACACGGAAAAGACAAGAAGGAAGAAAAGGAGGAAGAAGAGTGGTAAAGAAGATCACGGCAAGAACAAAAAGCAACAGGGTATCAGAAGTGATTAGTTAACAGTTCACACAATGTCATATCTCACAGACTGTTGTCAGGAATAGAATTTATGTCAGGAAAACACGTTTAGCTTTAGGTCTGTTTACATCAGTGTTGTGTTTTCTTTTCACATTCACATCAATTAGCCAGTAAACCTCAGGTGAAGCGTATTCCAACAGGTTACATTTTATATTATAGCTTGAACAGAGAAATAACACTATTTTGTTCTCTCTTTTAAATGTAAACATTAAAAAAAAAAAACCAACATGATCACATGGGTTCGATACCACTGCACATTTATTTGCACTAATGATCAAAATGTTTAGAAAGCAGCAAACATGCCCAAAACATGTTTTTTTTTTTTTTTTTGTAACTATAGCTGCAGGATTTCTGCAATATATTTCCATTTTTTTAAAGTTTCCAAAAAATACAAGCTTTCTTCACAAGTTTCAAATTATTTTTATATGCCCAATGAAAAGTTGACACTGTGCTATTATAAAAGTTGTGTGTGTGTTTTTCTTTTTAATGACAAGTGAAGAAAGTGCCATAATGACATACCTGCTTATCTGTGGCATTAATAGCATATTATTATGATCATATAGTTTCACATGTGGGTAATTTCATACACATTTCATTGCACACAGTTTACAGCATTATCATGAAACCAAAAGTAATTGTTAAGTTTTATATTTGACAAAAAGAGCAGCATCAGTGTTCATTTTTGTTGTCAAATTTAAGCAGTGAACACATTTGTCTTTATTTTTTGACGTAAAGCAAAGCAAAGACTGCTTGTCTTAGATGTAAACTTTATATTAGCAGAGCCAAAGTGAATATGAGGAATCACAGATCTATGATTACACAAGCTCAGAAAAGTTCTCTGAATAACAGAGACAAGAGTGTGTTTGTGCTTGATAAGAAAAACTGGTGTGGATGTTGCTTTCAAGCTGTGGTTAAATGTCCTGCTGCTGCAATGAAGGAACCTGAAGTCACTGCACAGCTGTACTAAACGTATCACAAGGGCACAGACCCAATAATGAATGAATGAATGAATGAAGAAAATATTCAGAAACAGATTGTAGTAAACAACAATATCCTCAATTCTAATAATAATGTAAAACATATAATAACTTCTTCGTATAGAAAATGTAACATTTGTTACATTTTCATTGCAAAATGTATATGTAAAAGATATATTGTTTTATTTAATCCCTGGTGTAAAATGTCACACAGGCACTGAGATTAACAGCCAGCTGCACAATATACATGTTGCACCACTTTTGGCTTTTTCTCTCATAAAGGACAGCACGTGTGAGTGAGTTTTGTAGCATGGCTTGTTTCAGGGCAGGAGCCTGGACAGATGTTACTGTCTGGGTTTAACACACTCTTCGTATTGTCCTTAAAGCTGCTATCCGGAGTTTCTGAACGTCTCGATGTCCCGCCCTAAACAGCTTCACTTCCTCCCACTGCCTCTGCCAATCTACCAGAAGCCACACCTCTACCTTTCTGCATGCGCATTGCAGAACATAATAAGGTCACATCGGGTCGCATTGATATAAGTCTATGGGTCAGGTAAGAGCAAAAATCATATTTAACTGTTTGCTGTTGTGAAACACAGCCTTGTTTCTGTGCACAGTTCCGCATTCACTTTGATTGACAGTCTTCAAAACAGGAAGTCACAGCCTATTGGCTGCGCGCACTCAGCGTTCGTTTCCATTTGTATAGGGGTCTAGAAGACGAAGGCGGGACTTATATACATTAATATATATGAATGACCACCGGCAGTAGACCATAGTAAAAGACTAGTTAGGTATTTTTTCGCATTTCAAAAAAAAAAAAATCATACATAACAGATTTCTCAGAAACTCCAGATATCAGCTTTAATGCTGCTCTTGAAGATGGTGGAAGAAATTAGTCACACTCAAACCTATGGTAAGAACTTCTTTTCAGTATTCATTGGAGATTGCATTGCTGCTAATGTACTGTATATGGGACACAAACGGACGCCGTCTGTGTCCATGAGGGGCGGATCTAGAAAAAGTTCAAAGGGGTGGCAAGAGGGGGACAGGAAATCTTTAGAGGTGGCAACATATCAGACGTACATGAAGCATACTGAATTACGCCGGGTATCGCCAGGTACCTCGCAATGTGATTTATTGTTATATTTTTTGCCCGCAACAACGATATTATCGCGATAACCAATATATTGCGGGAAAATTAATCCACGATACACCACGATAACTGTCACTGAAAAAATGTATCTACTGCAATGCATCCATTTCACAGGAATTACAAAACATTGTCAATCAGTTTCACTTGAATGACAGCCAAGTGTATACAGCACAGTATAAGAAGTCTGAATGCAGTTTCATGGCATGGTTGAAATGAGCCTTTGCCATATTTGCAGTTAAGAAGAGTCACTGCAACAGTGGGCGTGGTTCCAGCGCCTCTAACTGACACGCCCCCAGCGTCTCAGAGCAGAGGGAAGTGCTTGTTTTTCTATGATTTTGAGACCTAATTTTATATCCTGTACTTAGCGATTTTTTTCATCTTTCAAATTTGGCTCAGTGGTCAATGACACGTTTCTGTGGCGTGACAAACTCATAACACAAATATATTTCTGCTTTACACGGACTTTAAAATAAAGCTTTACTGATATTGTCATATTATATATCACATAGGAGAAAATATCAACTGGCAAACAAGTGGAATGTCGTTTGATTAAAATTCTGATGTGGATGTGAATATATCATGTTGTTTTATTTATTTATGTAATTGTCCAACCAAAACAATGTTTAAAAATCCCAAGTGATAAAGTATTTCTGTTCAAAGCATAATCATAATGGGATTTATTGAACAACTGCTCCATATCCCTCGATCACAGATGTGTGGTCTATAACAGGAAATTAATTTCCACCCCATTGTCACAGAAACTGTGAATTAAAATTTCACTGCTTCTGTATTTGTGTAAAGTAAATTCAGCCTAACTGAATTTCTCCCACAGTCCCTGACATATATACATTGCATGTCCATGGTCATAAATTACAATAAGGTGAATAAGTGCAAAAAAAGAAGAAATGCACATAAATCTTAGAAATGTGAAAAGAAACAGGCCTGACGTAATCAGTTGGAGAGAAAGCAGGAGGAAAATAGAAAATGGAAAGTGAAAATGAGAGGGTAGAAAAAACAAGTACAGAAATAATAGAAAAGAGGATTAAAAGATAGGAGTAAATGGCAATAGAATAATGAAAAAAGATTGGAGGAATACGAAGGACGAAAAAGGTGTGGGAAATGAAGCCAGAGCTTTGAGGGGAGGAGGAAACAGGCTCATGAGAGATAACAAGAGAATGAAAAGCAGGAAAACATATTGAAAAGAGAATCTGGAAAAGAAACAAAGAAAAAAACAAACAAAGAAAAAGCAGGGAGCGATCAGACGCATCCTTACACCTCCTCTCATATCGGTGAGATGAGATTTCTGGGTGTGAAAGGTGGATTGGTTCCTGCTCGGTGACCCGGCCCAAAGAGGGAAGATGCTGCTGAGCACTAAAGCATCACTCAGCTGAAAATGGACGGGGAGGCTAAATAACAGACAACACTGATGAAGAGGAGGAAAACAATCGGAAAAAGTGCTGAAAATTACACAGTAGTCTGCCCGCCTGGCGACACATGATACCTGCACACGCACACGCGCACACACGCACACACGCACACACGCACACACGCACACACGCACACACGCACACACGCACACACGCACACACACACACACACACACACACACACACACACACACACACACAGAGCCTCTGTGACCATATCCTACAAGCTGTTCTGCATTTATATTGTTTCTGCTGTCTGCATGATCTTTAGGGTTTAGTTTTTGATTCAAAATGTGCAACCAGACAATCTTAGCTCTTTCTTTTAAGTGTTTTTCTTTTTTTCACTGAAGACAAAACTGACAAAAAAAAAAAAAAAAGACAGATCTATAAAGCAACTGTGGAGAAACTCCTCTGAGTTATTGACCAAGTAAAAGATTATTCTTTGAGCTTTTCTTGTGTGGTTTCAGAATGCAAGGATTGGAAGTTACATAGTAAATGCCACAGAATATAGTTTTTGTTGGTTATTTGCAATATCACAACTGTCTGGAATGGAAAAAAAGTGACTCAGAAAAGTAATCATGACTATCAATGAATGAGGCGACACTATTATTGTTGCAATAGTTCTCCCTCCAACAGCCTGTAGAAACAGTGTCTGTTTTGTTACTAATGCTGCATGTGGAAGTTGACATCAGTGCATTAAAGCAGAACTAAGTAACTTTTTCACCTTAATGAATCCTTCTCATAATCCCTGTGAGGGTAATACAAGTGTTTATGGGGTGATTGGGGGTCTTTCATCTCTCCCTGCTGTCTCTGGCCAGAAAACCGCACTTACAACTTTCCTGCCTCCGACCCGGTGGCAAGATGTGCTGCTTTCCGGCAGCCCAATACTAACTATGACCAGCCCCGTGGCTGCACACGGTTGTCTACAAATTCACTTTTCTCAAACTTATATCATGGTGGAGCCAGCAAAAAAAAAAAAAGGCAGAGAAGAACTTTGTGGGAGGAATGGAGCAACTCCATCAGTGACGGCTCAGCAGCAGCACACAGCAATCACACACACTGTCCTCGCGGTAACAGGCACGCATACACACTCGCAACCCAGCACTCCATCAGGCAGCACACACACACACACACACATATCCATCCATCCAGATGTGCAGTGGACCTTTTTTGGAGCCAAAATTTTAAATTTCCCATATCTCTACGAATATTTATCGTACAAGTGTGATGCTTACATTTACTAAAAGCTCATCTCAAGTGGAGTATTTTATTTAATTGGACCGAAGCTACCAGTGAAAAGATCGGCAGGGGTCAAAGTTCATGACGTCACAAAAAAAAAAAAAACATTTTTCCTATAACTTGGACACAAATTGAGATACAGTGCTCAGACTTCTACCAGTCAACAACATGTTCTTTCAATGTGTGACCTTGACCTTCGCTCAAGGTCATATTTAAGGTCAAGGTCAGCCTTCTGTTTTTCCTGCATTATTACTTTCAATTTAATTGGTAAAAAGAACAAACTTGTCAACATATTCAGATATACGTCAATTTTTTCAATTGCCAAATACGTATTTGCCTTATTATTATTTAGTTCACTAAATGGCGGCAAATCAGGGTTTATCTTATTAACACCGATTTTTTTTTTCTGTCTACTGATTATAGATAGCCATCTCTCAGATTAAAGGACCAGAAACTACAGCCCTATACGCAGTGCTTCTCCAACCTGTAACTGGAAGGCACCGTAAATACAATATGCAGAACAATGCAAACTTAATCTCTCTCTCTTTATCCAATCTGGCCTGTGCCTAAATATTCCATCTCACCATATCTGCGGCTTCTTTCTCTTTTTAACCTCTATTTATGCAGGAGAGTGCTGAGCTCAGTGACTCGCTTCAGCTTCACATTCATGTTGCCTCCCAATTTCTCTTCCTGCACTCAATTTCAGGGCTCATTTCAGCCAGCTGCCATTACCAACGTCTGTGCCACCCACTCCTACCTACATACACAAAGACACACAGACTCACAGACCATGCGATGACCCCCGCTATTCTAAATTCCTCTGAAATGGATATTTAGTCCCAGAAATCTGGACTGCTGTGGATCTTTAAAAGCTCCTGCATCTTAAGTAATTGTGTGTTTATGTGCGCGCCTATAAAAGTGCTTGTGTGTAAAGGCTTGTGTTTAACTTGGTGGAACTTTGGTAAAGAATACAACTTAACTCTGCCCTAAATCTTTATATGGAATGCATTGTGGTTGTTTTGGAAGAAAAGGTACCCTATAGCATACAACTCAGGGATGTTCCACGTGACCCTGAAGAGAGACAGTCTTGTATGTTTAGATAACATCAAGCAATGAGTCTAATTACCTCCGCCAACGCAAAACGGAAGGTTATGTTTTACCCTGCGTTCGTTACTTTCGAAAGCGGTTTTTGAAAGTATATTGGTCGCATTTTTGTTTGTGTGTGTGTTTGTTTGTGTACACAATAGTGTCCTCAACTTTTGAGAAATTCACTTAAAAAATTTTCCTGTTAATTGGTTTTTGGGCACAAATGAGACCATTCGATTTTGGTGAAGGTAGGTTCAAGATCAATGTCACAAAAAAAATAATAATCAAAAATCGCAAAATTCCCTATCTGTAGCATGGGACAAAATTTCTAAAACTCATCTCCGTCAGATCTTCATCGATTCATTCAAGGATGATGTAACACTGTGACATGCAACATCTTACCAAACAGGATACGGATCCGATCCAGATTGCTGACTCAGCGATTTTTGGAAAGTAACATTGGAAAGCCAATGTACGACGTTAAAAAATTCCAATACAGTTTAAATAAGTTTCGTATTCATTCAAATTTGGTGGATTGATGTCGGGTTGTGACCTCTATCAAAATGTCGAAACAGCTAAGAACAAAATTGGTTGTTTGTTAACAAGATAACTTGAAAAGTTATGAACGGATTTGAACGAAATTTTCAAGAAATGTTGATAATGGGAAAAGGAACATTCAAGTGGGTAAAAGCTTCTGAATGTACTTATTAGAGGATCTGTGCTAAAGAATACACGTTATTGTGTACTCATCATTTTCTTGTCTTTGAAAGATGAGCCTTATTTACAGTTTAACAGTCATTGATGATGGCATACCACAGACTCCTAAACTGTAAAAAGGATAATCTTTTAAGATGCAATACATTAAAAGGCCCATGTTAAGCTACTGAAAATAGACTTTTCTGTGCTTTAAACATGATAAAAGTGCTATTTGGGCTTCATACACATGCCCAAAGTGTTTTTTTCATTGATTCCCTCATCCATTAGTTAGAGGGTGATTTGCTCCTTTCTTACTGCAGGGTGAGCACAAACACCTCGCTCCAATTTGACGACGCGTTCCCACTTTGATGACGAATTTGACGCGGCACTGACCTGGAGAAGCCGCACCTCCAGGAAGCTCTCTGCCGTGATTGACATGTACACAGACACACCCACAAATGTAAACATTTCAGCATCCTTCGCACAGTGCTATGTATGTATTCTCTACAGTCTATGTATGTATGCCCCGCCCACACGCTCTGTCTCGCGTTTATATAGCAGCATGAGCTCGGCTACGGAGTGGGTGGGAGGAGGGCGGGCTATCCTCTGGCCCTACGTCACCGTGCGGGGAGGAGGAAGTCAGTGTCCTGTCTACAGACACACCCACTCATGAATATGCATAAGAAGGCCGCGAATCAGCCTGTTTGTAGAATTGCTCAGAAAGGGACTTTTCAGAGGGCTAAAAATGAACCTCAAATACTATGTTTTTGGGGTTCTTAGAACAAATAGAGATGGGTGAAAAATAGCATGATATGGGAACTTTAAATATGGTGCATACACTGGTAATTTCTTAAGCACACATCTTCTAATAAGTACATTTAGAAGCTTTTAGGCCAAACTTGTGTAAAAAAAAAAAAAAAACAGCCTTTAAATAGGTGAAGAGCAATAGTTTCATGTGCACACAAACAGGTTTCCTCTGTCATTCTTCTGCTGGGTGATGATGCAGGACTTGACGGTAAGGTGTTTCATTATAACCCATTGATTAATGTTACAGGTGACAACACTCCGATACAAGCATCCTCTCTCAAACTATAATAATCCAGGCTCTCTCTCTCACACACACACACACACATCGATCAATAAAAGTAGAAGTTGCAGAAATATCAGCAAAATGTATCTCCTTCTCTTTTTTATGGTTTCTTTCTTTGCTTCTCCTGTGGTTTTCATGCAAATCATGGTGAATGGGCTTTTAATGATAAACGGAGGAAGATTGTGCCAATGGGAGATGAAGGAATAAATTAATGAAAAAAGAAGATTCAGAAAAGGTCAGAGGAGAAAAAAATGCAAACCAACCCTCACATCCATGTGATACTATGGCCTGTAGGGGTGTGTATTGCCTGGCATCTGGCAATACGATTCATATCCCGATATATAGGTCACAATACGATATGATATATCCCGATATTAAAGTATAAGGCAATAGGCATTATTATATATGACTTAAGAAACAACTAATCTATAAATTTGTACACCTTCTTGAGAACATTATGTATGAAATCTATTTTATTGGCATATTTTACACTCAAAACAATGGCTTTAACATGCCATTTGTCAACAAAAAAAAATAACAATCTGCCTGTGGCTTTTAAACCAACTTTGACTTTAGTGCAACTTGACTGAAGTACATGCCTGGAACAACAAATAAATGCAGAAAGTTAGTACTTTCTTTGTAGATTTTATTGAAAAAACACAAGCTGGTCAACATGCCCAGGTTTCAGCGCACTTCTTTGTGCAGTTACAACGTCTCCTGATTTGGAAAAGACTTTCATGGTCAAATACAAAAATCGATATGAACGTAATATCAACCGAATCTGCAGATTGGCCAATATAAAATGAGTTTTAGAAATAAATAAATAAAATGAGTAAGTTAAGTACAGATTGGATGGACTAAATTGGTTGTTTCTTTGTTTTTAGAGCCTAAATTGATAACTGAGCAGATGGATCGATGTTTATGATGACACAAAAAGCTCTGCAACTCAAAAGGCAAGTTTATTGTTAGTTTAATATAATATCACATTGTAAACCAATTCCTGAAATGCAAAGCTATGATTTACTGGAAGCAGATCGCTGCAAAAAGTGAAACTTTGATGAGACAAAATATCTAAAATTATATAAAAGTAATATATGCCTATTATCTGTCAGATATGTATTCTTACCAGTTAGTTTTTGTTTTGAACTCACCTGTTTTAAAACATCATGATGCCACATTTTCTTCTTCTGATAGCGAGTAATTTTGCTCAGTTTAAGTAATACAGTGAAAAGTATTTTTGCAGCCTGTTGTTCAAACCCAGCAATTACAGCCACTAATAAACAGGCAGATAACCAATCAAACTAATTATTTGCCATAAAACACCTGATATTAGAAGTAATTGGGGCAAATAAAAAATGGATGAACAACAACATAATTAACTAAACTGAATGAAACAAATAAGCCGTAAGCACGGCTATTGAATTTGAAAAAAAAAATAAATGAAAAACTATATTTTTACGTGGATTCTGGAACTGCAATGCTGGGTTGGTTTGAACATAATTAATGTAGGGTTTCCGATTTTTTTTCCAAACATATTTTGCTTTCTGAATGCATGTTTTTTCTCTTTTTTTTTCTAATGAGAAAGTTGACAAAATCCGATTGTTAGTTGAACAATGCTTTTTATTTTTTATTTTTTTTGTAATGTAAATCTTGCTAGCAAAAAAGCATTTGGCGTTCTGTACAATATGTATGAAAATGATCCTCTCAGGGATATTTATTTCTTAATCAGCTCATTTTTTATTACAATTAATAGAATCCCTAAAATTCCATTTCCTAAATTTGGTTTTATTTCAAGTTGCAATGAAATGATGGTTAGACTGTGCTACAATATTTACATTTGTACAAAGTCCCGGATTTATGATATACAGCAGACACAAGTATGATATATCTTCGTGCTGTGTAGTGTGCACGTGCAGTGTGTGCACGTGCAGGCTACTCTTGATGATATAACGTTGACATTTACCTCGGTATGAAATTATCCGTAGTAATCAACTGAAACATTTATGCTCTTCAACTCACCATTAGACAACTCAGACACCGACTCCCTGCACAGTTATCACCTCTCAAGCTGTGTCAGCATTTACTTTTGAAGCTACATCTTTAGAAAAGTACATTTTAGCAGAGACGAGTCAAACCAATCACTAACAAATAGCCCTGGGAGGGAACACACTCACTAAACCACTGGCTGCTATATTTTACTGACAGCGGTTTACCCTTTCCTATCAGAGAAACACTACAAAGCTAAGTTTTGTTGATTGTTGCTCATTGAGATTTAAAATGACACCTCAGAATAGATGGTTTTTCACGTTTGAAGTTGTTTTGTTGGGCTGATAATGTTTTTTGAGCCTAAGCAGAGCCTGTCTATCACATAAAGTCACAGAAGGACAAGAAGAAGGACCAGGAAGGGATGAGTAACAAATATTTTTACTAAAATAATAACAAGACGACAGTTATCAACATCCCCCACCAAAAAAAACCTAAACATGGGTAATAACTCCGTAAAAAATAATTGCACGCTTATCATTTTCGAACTCCATCAAGGTATTGATACCCTGAAGCCACACACCAAATTTGGTTATCTTATCTTAAACAGTTTATGAGAAAAGATGTCTCCTTTAACTAGGACGGATGGAGGGACGGACAGAGCTCAAACCTTTATCCCCCTTCACACTTTGTGACAGGGGCTAAAAAATACCACTATACAAAAAGCCCACTAGCTTCATGCTAACGCCTATGGGAAAACCCATATATATGCTCATGCTAACATTTACCGTGATTGGCAGTGATTTATATAAAACACCGTTTATGCTTCACTTTCACAAACACAGTCTTAGGAGTGTTATCAAACAGTACACTTAAACATACTCACAAGCATATGTTTTTTCAAGCCAAAAATACAAGAACTTAGGAGAGACCAGTAGGCCATGGGCTTTCAAGATGGCAACTGCCGACTACTACGGCAACAGTGTTAGGTCAAAACACACAAACTCACCCAGAGCAAAGAAAAACGAAACAAGGGCATTAACTCCGGAAAAAATAATTGCGCACTTCTCATTTTCAAACTCCATCAAGGTATTGATACTCTGAAGCCACACACCAAATTTGATTATCTTATCTTAAACAGTTTCTGAAAAAAACTGTCCCCGGACAGACGCACGGAGCCCAAACCCATATCCCCCTTCCACTTTGTGGCGGGGGATAATAATTCATATAGTGTCTATTTAAGGCTGCTACTTTCTAATAACTAGTACAAAATCATTGAGATTACTTTAATGAAAAGTAGCGCTAACCTTGATCTACCATTGGCCCTTACACATATGACTCTCCAACCAAGTGGAGCACAAAACTGCTGTCATATATACGTGAAGGGAACACCATTTTACTGTGGAAAAAAAAACACAAATGCTAAGTTATTGATTCATGTGGCCTCATAAGAACAAATGCTGACTGCATAAACCTCTATATACGTACATTTAATTTAGTAAATTATAGTTTCACCTAAATCCACTAAACACATGCACATCTAGACACACAAACACACTCACACATGTGCAACAAGGATACTGTCACCATAGCAACAGACTTCCCCTATGATACAGTGGGGGTTGAGACGGAGTATGTGTATGTGGAGAGTCAGGGTGAGTTAAACATCTGACCCTTTTAATATCCCCGCTGTGTGTGTGTGTGTGTGTGTGTGTGTGTGTGTCAGGTTCAGTGATGCACTATACAAATAAATTTGCTTTGCCTAAGGTCCTACGCAAAGTGTGGAATATAAACCCGCCATGCGCTTCTTTCTCTCCCCTTTCCATCTCGCTCGTTCTGCTCTTAGCTTGACCCAACCATCTCCTATTCCCTTCACCCTTTTTTCCACCTTCTCTTCCTCTTTCGCTACAGATCCTTGCTTCTTTATGCTTTCTCTCTCACCAAACAGAATATAGACAGTTGATTAAATTTGATCTCCACTTATTCCTGTTAATTTTTAAACCTCCCCTCACCCAGACCTGCTCTCTCACTTGTCTCCCCTATTAGTCTAGAAATGTAGAACTTTCTTCAGTCCGGTTCTTTCTGTGTTCCTTTAAGTTCTTAAAGTTATGAGGTGAAGCTTCCATGGATGGAAATGGCAGAGATATAGACTTAGAATCACATGCAAACTCACTTTAGGTGCACACACTGAGACTTGACATTTGACTTGAGACTTGACCCCAAAAGACTCAGGACTTGATTCTAACTTGAAGTTTGAGACTTCAGAAAAACCTCTTTTTTAACCTTTTGTGTAGAACCTACATCTGACAAGAACATCTTAAACGGGCTGCAGCAGTATGTCTCTGAGGCTGCTTTCAGGATTCCTACAGCATCTTTTCTTTTTTGGAGTTTGGGATAAAAACTGCTGCCTTTAAATTGTGTTTTAAAATCCACAAAATCAAAGGGAGCTGATCAAAAGAAAAAGATAATCGTTTCATTCTTTCTAGCATCCTCACCTTAGACATATATTGGTTTTGTCGTTTAAAAAAACTCCCTTAATACATTTTAGATTTTTTTTTCTTTAAATTACTGTATACATTTACATTAGGAATGGAATATTAACATATGAAAGCATTTAAAATATGGGGTTTAATAATGTTTATTTTTAGTTAAAAATGATAATCATAATAATGATGATGGAAATTACCTTTATCAAAATATGAACTGAAAATAGCAGATGACCGTAAATGAGAAAAATCTATTAATGAGCCATTAGACAATGTTTTATTTCATTTATTTACAAACTTTGTTATGTTTTGCAATGCGCGTGCACAAATGTAGAGGCGTAGCTTCTGGTAGATTGGCAGAGGCAGGGGAAGAAGTAGAGCTGTTGAGGGCGGGACATCGAGGATGGCAGCTTTAAGTTGTGTTGTTTAATTTGTGTAAAAAAAAGACTTGAGAATCTTTGAACTTTTAACAACGCTAGGATTCCTGTGCTTCATTTGGACCAGTGTGAACACGCAAACAAAGTCTAAGGCGGATCAGGGAAGCTGATTACACTTTAAATGTTTTGACTGGTCTTAATGCATTTCCAATCAAATTCCTACCTCGGACAGTGAGCTGACTAACAGTAAGAGAAACACCATCAAACATCATTAACAGCTCAAATGCAGACAGAAAACGGTGAATAGGGGATTACAATAGGGTCACGTGCGTGGATGATGTTTAAGGAAACTCACTGGAATAAGAAGGTATTAGCATGTTTAGAGCAGTTGATGGTGCTCGCTTTACCCTGAGTGCTGCCTACAGAGACGACAGGCTGTGACACACTATGGAGAGACGACTGACATGCTTTACCTTCATCCAGTTCTTTTTACTTTTAACTGCTGGAAAATATATCCACACTGTATGATTTAAGTTATAGTGCATCAATAGCAAACAGCTCTGTAGCTAAATTAGTTTTCTCTGTCACTTTTAGAGTGTTTCAAATGCCCTTTGGATGAAAATCGAGCCAAATCCAGGTGATAAAATGATCAGCACAAGACTATTCAGGTGTGAAACAGTCTAAAACTTCAGACTTGACTTGGACTTAAGGTCAAATAAATGTAAGCATTTCTACTGTTGAACAAATTCCACCAATAGCAGATTGGATTAAGATCTAGGAAAGAGAAGCTAAGGCAACACTTGAAACTAGTTTTGGTGCTGAAATACAACATGGCATTTAGGATTCAGAACATTACACAGCTGGTTTGTTCCCTTTCTGAAATGCTACCCGTCGCCAGGGAAGAAACACAACTGCAGTCTGTCAATGCCTTTTCTGTTGCTCTGTAGTCCAACGGTTGATGCTTTCAGCATTGGAGAGTGATACACTGATTCATCTTTGGTTATACAACCACATGTGGCGTATCCTCACATCACGCTTGTCTGTTTGAATAAAGGTTTACTACAACTAGCATGAGTAGCAACATGAACTCATGCACCACGTGATTCAGCTGTCCTGCTTACATCAATGACATTGATTTACCACTTCATTTTTCATGCTCAACTTTTGAGAAACTTTTATTAAACGTTAACGCCAAACAAAAGCGTCAGTCTAAATGACACACTGAGTGTCAGTTGGAATATTTCAATCCAGGACAAGACCAGGCCAGACTTAAATCCTTATGCTATTATAATAACCCCCACATGTAAAATGACCACACATATGCTACATTATTCCTAATTACAGATAATCAGGTGTCATAACTTGTTTGACTGAGTTGAATTCCAACTGGAAGTTTTATTGTATCCGTTAGTGATCTTAAAATAACATTCATAATGATTGTAATTTTATTTTACTCTTTTAACCGGTAGAATGTACATAACTGGCACTGTATAGATTACATCTTGACCCCTCCCCCAAGGACTACAGATAACAAGGACCACAGAAGGAAATTATTTTAAGCTAGAGTCTGGTACAAACATCTCAGTTTGTAATAACTTAATGTATTTGTGTGCTGTCCTAATACATGAATTAATTAAATAAATAATGAGATCAATTTTATACAAATTTTGAAAGACTTATATAGGATGATGGGTCAAACTAAATAAAGTATCTGCATTAAACAAACGTCCTAATTTTTCAATGCTTTGCAAGTATTGCTGGATGAATTGATTTAAATGCAGCTGTAATGTGATGTTCCTGGTCTGCAGTAAACATAATCTATCAAAGTGATCAGATTCTTTCTCTAACTGTGCTGTAGGCAGACACATTCTCACTAGTACAAAACCAAAAAAAAAGATCTGTAATTCTTTTGTTACTTGGTTATTGCCCATATTTTTGACTTTGTTGTAGTGATAACATTAAGAGGCTTTTAAGTACTCGGCTTCTGCTTTCACCAAATAAGAGTCTCATGGCGGCCAAGGCAAATGTGTTTATGTGCAGATATCACCACCTCTAAGTTCTGCATTATTAATGTATTCAACTGCAGTGCACCTGTACACAGCGATCCTGCTTATGAAAGGAGAATACTTCAGTGGGTGCCTACCAGAAAGATTTAAGTATGTGCAAAACTGTCTGATAACTGCATCTATGAGTGAGAGTGTTTCTGTTAAGAGTCACTCCAGAGATCATCGTTATGGGCAACAAGGTGGCATGTCATCTCGCATGCACACATTTACTGCGCAGCGTGCGATGACACACATACAAAATCATGCTGGGATTTCTCATGGGAAAGTCTGATTGGAGCCCGCTGGGATGTTGGGTTCCTGTGGTGATAGTAACTAAGCTATAACACCAAACATCTGACCCCTTTAATATCCCTGATCTGTGTGTGTGTGTGTGTGTGTGTGTGTGTGTGTGTGTGTGTGTGTGTGTGTGTGTGTGTGCGCGCGCGCATGTGTCGTGTCTGTGCGAACCTTCACAGGCAGACATTCATGCTACCATAAAACCACTTTGTATACAGGCTTTTTGTATCAAGTCGGATCTGGTAATAGTAGAGTAATTATGAAAAAGAAAAAGAACATTACAATAATAAATGAGCTCAACGTAACTATTGAACAATTGTTGATAATAATAATAAAGTTATAATAAAAACAAGACAAACTTCATTTCCCAAATAAAATGCAACTGAGGATGTATAAGCTGAAGCTAGCTTGGAGTCAGAATAACTCAGTCAGTATAACCCCTCAGTAACCCCTCAGAGTCAGTATAACCCCTCAGAGTCAGTATAACCCCTCAGAGTCAGTATAACCCCTCAGAGTCAGTATAACCCTTGAGTTATTTTGTTACTATTTTACTCATCTGGGTCTTAAGAGATCTGCCCTCCATTATATAAAGTGAGGGTGTTCAGTTAATATTACTGACTGTAAGATCTTCGGCAGTATTCGAGCCATAGTGAACCGCCATCATCATGTTGGGATTTGGACATAGAGCAAATGTGTCTCCCTATTTGGTGCTGAGATTTATCAGTAAATGTGCATCATTTATGTTGAATAACAGCAAAGGAGCCTGATGATGTACTTGATGGTCAGAAGTGATTGATTGCTGAGCCACAAGTGGCTCTGCAGCCATAAGTTTATAACCCCTGACACCTCATATTAAGTGCTTTTTATTCTTGTTTAAGCATTTAGGTGTGATAAGATTCACTATGTTCCATGTATCTCTTTAAACTGATTTCAAAACTCTTTCCAGTGCATCAACAGTCAGTAACAGTGAGCAACGGCAAAACAACGTTTACCTTTAAATGACTTCAGCACTAAATAAAGCTGAATGAAACTCAAAAACCAGACATATGAGCAGCCTTAAATTATAGTTCTACATTATGGCATAGAAGTGAGGACACACACATCCAAGCCCATGAATGAGCTTCTAATGTTGGCACAAAAATACACGGGGGCTTTAGTTACAACCATCTCAGTATGTATTCAGCTTTTTAAAAAGCGTATCGTCTAAATGTCAGATGCCCAGCATCCTATAAACTGAAGCATCTCTATAATCCAAACTATAATAATCCAGGGCTACACACACACACACACACACACACACAGCTGCTCCATTTAAATGCAGATCATTTCAGTTGTGCTGATTCAAGCGTTCTGGAAAATAGCTGAGTTGTTTACATCTTTTTATCAGAGCGTGTCAGCGTGCATTTGTTGGTGTATGTGCATGCCAGCGCTGGTGCTGTGTCTCCTGGTACGGGCTGTTGTCGCTCCTCATAACTACATCTAGATATCAAACCAACACAAGCATCACCACAACATCCATAAAGGCCTGCAGCTGATCACTAAGAATGATTGTGATGGCCCCCATGAGCCTCCTTTAGGTGACATGATAGCAAGCGTCTGAGACTGCCATCGCCCTCACCATAGTGCACACATGCATGATATGTTCTCCTCATCTTCTTCATTTCTTTAATAGGAAGGTAATGGAGTATAACCGCAAAGATAGATGACAAAATGTATGAAATAGAACCAAAAAAAAAGTAATCTAAGCACATTTTACAGGCAGCTGTTTAACTGTAAAGATGAAAATGCACTGAAACAAATAAATGTCTGTGCAGTGGCTGTTTCATAATTCCTTCAAACAAGTTGTTTTTATGTGGTGATGGCAAAAAATTCAGATCCTTGCAAAAATGGAACCTATGGATGACACATTCCACATACATTGAGATTCACTTCTGCACAAAGCTATTTTGTATGTAGGCTATTGAAAGTCTAATATCAGCTGAAAAGTTTCAGATAGTCAATTATTTATAGTGCCTCCCTGATAAATTAAAAAAAAAAAAAACAACAACATTTTAATGCATATTACTCTAAAATAAATTATTCACAAGCATCTCTGGACACTGCACTAATATGGTTCATTGTATTTTTATTAGCTGGGCTTGATTTTCAATCTCTGGCTGCTCTTATAATGCTAATAGTAATTTGTGAGAGCAATTACTGAACCTTATAAATTCAATCAAAAAGAAAATGTATAAATATATATGATTAAAGCTCCTTCATCTAGATCAGAAATGGGGAACTTTTATCACAGTGGGAACACAAAACTGTGATTGTCTGATTGGCCAAATTATCAACATTCATGTGAGCATTTAAAATAATGAACATTTTTTTAGATATTTGCTGTGTTTTTGTTGTCTTAGCTCATCTTCTTCCTATCCTGTATAGGATTGCAGAGGGCGTAAGGCGGTGTAAACCCCCTTGGACAGGACAGCAGCCTAATGCAGGGCTTGAACTCACGATCCCTGTACTGAGAGGCGTTTTTGTTGTGTATTTTGTGTTTTTTTTTTTTTTTTTTTTTGTGTTTTAGTTGTCATTTTGTGTGTTTTTGTTCATGTTAGAATGTGTTGTTTTCATTATTTGGTAGCCATGTATTGTGTTATTGTTTTCATTTTGTGTATTTATGTTGTCCTTCCACATATCTTTGTCATTTTAAATTTTTTTTTTTAAAAAAAGGATTTTTTATGCATTTCATATTTGGGGCCGCACAATAATATTAGGCTGAGGGCTGCATGTGTCCCTCAGGCAACTAGGTACACATGTTTGATCTTGATCATTATAATTATTATCATTATCACTGATAATGGTTTTGTTTTCAATTAGTGATAATAAAAAAAAGTCAATGATTGTTACAAAAAAAAATCATGATATGAGACAATATGGACAACAAACTGGCAACACTATATATATGAAACAGTAAAGTTGGTGTCACCTAACAGTGTAAAAGTGACGCAGCTAAAAAACACATTAGAGGTATATGTCAAATGGAAAAAGAAGAGGTGTGTGTGTGTGTGTTCCTACCAGGCTCTCGGAGCAGTAGCTGGGCCATGGCCTGGGAGCTGCCTGCAGAGTTTTCAGCGACACACTGATAAAATCCTTCATCCGACTTCACCAAACCCAAAATCTGCAGGTTGCTGCCATCCTAAAAGAAAATGAACACAAAAAGCAGCAGGACTATCAAAGAGCAACCGTAGCAGTGGAGGCAGTCAATGAGGAAACCAGGCTCCAGGTTTTGATGCATCAGTTTATCTGTTTATTTTTAATGTACACCACAAGCACAGTGTACTTCAATCTCCACTCAACTCTCTACTGAACAGAATGAAGGTCCTTATGTACAGGTGCACCACTAATTAGCCTGTACCAAGCATGGGGTGACATTTAATTTGCATATTAAAAGTATCACATAAATATTTACACAAACAATTCCTAACAGACGTTTTTCACAAACAATAACCCTGTATTAATATCATTAATCTTATTTACATCCTCTAAATTATTAAACTACATATTTACATTGAGTTACAAACACCGAGCTCCCCTGTTCCTAGTCTCTGCTTGGTCTCTCCCACCTGGAACTATAAAAAGGCATCCAAAGCCCCGGGGAATTCTTTTACCTGAACACCTCAGGAAAGAGGAAGAGCGCATGCACAGGTAAGCTTTGTTGAAGATCACATTTCAATCACATGCAGAATACCAGAACATATTTCATTGTTTTATCTTTCATGTCACTGCTAAGTTATTTATCAATTAAACTGAAATGTATTTTCTGTGTTCATCACGAGATGAATCCTGTGGCCTGAACCATGTGCATCACCACCTGTCTTCCTGATTACGTGACACATAAATTAAACCAATACAACAAAATGTGTTTTCTTAATTTGATTAAGCACTGGAGTTTGTCACAGTATTACAATTTACCTTTTTTAAATTACAACAGTTCATAAGTGTAACAGTCCATAAGTGTAACATCACCTCGTCGTTACAAGGACCATGAACAACGTGGTGGCTCACTGTCATATTGTTTGCACTATTGTTTAGAATGGAGAAGTATTGAAGTACGGAGAAAAATGTTTTAAAATGTTAACGCTCAGAAATCACTTCACTGTGTTGAGGAGGTATGAGGAAATATGTAAAACATCACTTGACAAAAGATACGCACCGAAAAACAAAAAAAAAAAAAAAAAAAAAAAAAAAAAAAAAAAAAAAAGAGTACTATGGCTTATTCATCACGCTGGCTACCTTGCTCATACTTAAAAACAGTTTTTTTTTTTACAATTTAGCAACACAGTTAACGTCAGAATTGTTTAAAGCCAGTAAAAACTTTCACTTTAGGTACAGTATGTCATTCCTTGTCCCAATTCCGTGACTCACCATTGATGAAGACAAATATTTGCATCCAAAAACAAGATAACCAAACCTTTTTGTCCAACAGGGCTCCAAAGTATATATCAAAATATCTTATTTGCACATGGACATGTCGTATCTAATTTAATTCATAAAGTTAGTTTTTTTCCCAATGCTGCTATCACTATAATACAGCTTGGCATTCTCTCCACTTAATTGCACAAACTACTTTTTTGGCGGGATCAATCCATCACAAAAACAGCCTTCAACCACCTAAAGAACATCTCCATAGTAAAAGGTTTAGAGACTAGAATAGACTTTAAAGTTCTGCTGCTGGTGTATAAATCTGTGAATGGGTTTGGTCCAGAATATATCAATGAGATGTTAGTCAGGTATGAACCCAGCAGGTCTCTCAGATCTATGGACACAGGTCAGATAGTGAAGCCCAGAGCTCACAGTAAACATGGTGATGCTGTGTTTAGTTGTTATGCTGCAAAGAAGTAGAGCAAACTACCAGTAGAGCTAAAGTCAGCATCCAATGTGAACATTTTTAAAACAAAGTTATAGGCACTCGTTTTCTCTACTGTGTATGACAGAGGGAAAGTTGTGGTCATGTTATTGATGATGTAATGTATTTGTTGCTGATTTTAAATGTTTTTACTGACTATTTAAAATGTTTTTACTGCTGACTTTAAAAGTTTCTGCTGCTGATTTTAATGTTCTTATTGATTTTTAAGATGTTGAATGTTTTCTGTTGCACTTTTTATTAATCATCCAAAGCACATTGAGTTGCCTTGTGTATGACTCAGAATCTCAAAGGATTTTATTTGCCAGGTACAGTGGTAAAAACGGGAGGAAAGGAGGGGAGTGGGGGAGAAAAGGCAGAACCTAAAATGAGTTCCGTTGGAGGAGCTGATGAGGGTTTGGTGTGGGGTGAAGGAAAGGATTGCAGCCAGCCGCTGGGGGGTGCGTGCATGCAGCCTCTTGTAGACGCCACACTTGCCCCTCCTGCAGCTTGCAGGGAGGGAGGATGGACGGAGGGCGAACAAAGACGTTGATATATAATCTCTTCCCTTCATTCTCATACAGTCAGATGACGTGTGACAACCTTGGGTAGATCTGGGTCAGAAAACAAAGTTCCAGGTGGCGGTGGGGGGAGAGGAGGAGGAGTGGGGACGGAGCGTCTTTCTACACAAACATCTTGGTGAATAGATGAGATGGCCTTGAATGGCTGGCTGTGGGGAGCCAATGATGATAAGCAATTTGTTTTCGATTCAGGCTAGCACAATGTCAGTAGCCTTGAGTCCTGCTCTACAGCAGTAATCCAATAAAGTGGCCTGAACTTGCAAGCCGAGCACACAATACCCACACATCTGTACATTCAATGTACAGATGTGTGGGTATTGTTTCCCATTCTTGTATTTGTGTGTTTGCGGATGACTCACCACTATTTGAAAATAATCACTTGGAATGACTTCCTCTCCGTTCTTCATCCAGCGGACGCTTGGCAGAGGGTTTCCAGTCACAGCACACTCAAGTTCAATGTCGGTGGACTCATAAGCATACGTGTTGGTTGGGTAGTTGAGGAATTGTGGAGGCACTGTGAAAATACACAAAGCAACAGTAAGTCAGTCATGCCTGGAGCACAGAGGGACAGACATTTAGCTTGGATGAGCTTTTCTCCAGCCTCCAAAGTCCTGACCACCACTTATGAATCAAGCTACATTAACCTGAGATTATGATTTATGGGATCATCAGGAGCCAAATGTCTTTTCCTAATGGTTTTAGACCAATAAGACCCTTAACATGATTACAAATCCATGTAATGTCCTCACCGGAGGCGTTTATCCAAGGGTTGTTGTTATTTCTTAACCTAACCAAAGATGATTCCATCTACGTAATTCAGTTAAGCAACCTTACAAGTTCAGGAAGTCTGCTTCCTTTCTATTTGACTGTGATGAGTGCGTTGTTCCTTTGTCCTTTGCACAGATGTAGGTACGAATGAGCCTGATAAAGTACCTGATGATGGTCATTGGTCGCTGAGCCACGGGGGGGGGGGGTATCCCTTACATACATGCTAGGTGTTAAATCAACCTGGGTGACGGGTTGTCTACTTGGACATGCTGCCTGTGTGTCCTGTTTTATTTTATAACACTCATCCTTTCAGTCATTTTGTATATTATAGAAAATATGACACAGAAGTCATTTTGAGCCTCAGCAGAGGCGAGCAGAGAGCCTGAAGGGCCCCGTGTAGCACACAGTGGTTTGCTGTCAGCACTCAGAGATTCTCCCTGTAGCACACACAAACACACATATATACATGCACGCACGCACAGTTTTGTATCATTCCTGTAAAAAGGCTGGTTTCACAGAGATGGACAATCATGCACTTAAGGGCAACTTCAGGACTCCCAACCATCCATAACACATGGTTTTAAACTCTGGGATCAGTCAAGGAATCAAGAGGGAGAAGATGAACATCACACAGAAGCCTTGGATATTGGATGATATCAATATTGGTCCAATATGACATCAGCACCAATCATATATCCTTTATTACTTAATTTGTAGTGTGAAATGTTAGAAAATGGTTGATCAAGGGACATTCAGTAACACACACTACTACTACAACATTGCAAAAAGACATTCATGAAAAATATGGATATGAAATGTAAATAAATGAAGACAACATGAATAGGCTGCAAACTAAAGAACAACTGTATAAGATAATAAATTAGAAAAAAGGAGAGCAGGAAGGAAGAATGTAATCTGAAGAGCAGAGTTGTACATGTCACCCATCAATACATCATTATCTGAAAGTGTAACTGTATTACTTCAGTGCTCTAATTAAGAACAAATGATTTCCTTTAACTTGTATGTGGTTGAAGCATCACTGCAGCAGCAAAGCAGAAATAGTGACACAAAAAATGCAGACGAAACCACCAACAACATAGCATCAGGGACACAGGGTAAAACATGTAGCAACTCTGATTTTCTGTAATTGTGGAAAACAGACAAAAATTACAGAAAATCCTGAAACAGAATTAACAATATTCTTAGTATTTCTTCATTTTTTAGGCCAGTCAACCGGACTTAAAACGCCGCTCACTTTGTTCTTGTTGTTCATCTTCTTCTTCTTCTAGTTATTGT
This sequence comes from Gouania willdenowi, assembly GCF_900634775.1. Classification (NCBI taxonomy): domain Eukaryota; kingdom Metazoa; phylum Chordata; class Actinopteri; order Blenniiformes; family Gobiesocidae; genus Gouania; species Gouania willdenowi. The sequence continues at coordinate 10,097,586 of NC_041055.1, read as the reverse complement.
GTACACTAGTTAAAATCGCTACTCCTCTGTTATGCGTGAACGGATCGGGCTGAAATTTGATAGGTATAATCTATGTGGATGCTCGGAGCCCGATTTTTGATTTGGGGCCCCAAAAGAAAAAAAAAAAACGAAACTTGATTTCTCATTTATTTGCAAGCTAAATATTACGACAGTAGGTGGTACCGAATCATTGTCACATACCGATATATAAATGAGGCATAATACCCCGTACGTGTCACGTATTTTTCAAATGACTACTCCTCCATTAGTTCTCATTAGATCAGAATGCAGTTTGGTATGAATACACTATGAATGAATATGATGAGATGCTCAAAGCCCTTTTTCTAAAATGGGGCTCACTCCCCCATTTTCGTTTATTTCCAAATTTATGGGAACAGTCATGTGATATATCGTTTAAAAAGGCAATTCAAAGTAGATTACAATTTTACGTCGCAAAATTTCATTTGTTGTACTCGGTGGAACCGAGTCATTTCACTATATTCTCCGGAACGTGGTAAGTGGTATTCGGCGCAGAGACGTTCCGCAGGCCACAATCAGCCGCAGATTATATTAGAACACGGAATACACTCACACATGCATTTTTGTGACAATATATCTAATTTACACAAAAATGTTCCAAGTAAACAGGTGGGCAAAAACACAAAAAAATAATTCTTGTGCAAAATCTGACGTTGAAATGTTGACAGGTTTTAAAGGTATTAAGCACATTTCTGTTCAGAAACACTTAGTGTGTGAAACGATCCCTCCATTCTGAGTGCAGTCAGTACGTTGTGTCTTCTGACCAATCCCAGCCATTTGGTCTGAATGGAAAGAACCAATCAGATGCTATCATGTCTCGTCCTGACCATGTCCCTGTCTGTCTCTCCCTTCTCCTGCGTGCACACTCCAAAATGTTCTGCATTAGCTGAGTCGACTCTCTTCTGCCCCGAGAGCTCTATGTTGAATCAAGCTTGTGGGGGGTGTGGCTTTGGGCGGAGTCCTGACAGGAGCTTACAAGAAAGGGAGGAGGTGGAGCTTAGAGGTTTTGCAAGATCAAATCTGGCTAGCTTTTCAACATTGCTGACTGCAGCTTTAAAAAAGGCTGGTAATGGTTGTTCCACAACATTTACGTACTGTCTTGCCTTTATTTCAATCAAATGTAAAGTTTGTTCACATGTTCCTCTTTCTGGTCGAGGGTTTGTATTTTTGCCGTACATTTGCTAACACTGTATTATTTTTTATTCACAGTCTTCCAGGTGATTGATGTGAGAGACCACATGAACCGCCTTACCTCCTCAAAACACAATCCACATACTTGCGAGTCGATCACTTGCCCAGAGTGGTAGTTTTGAATTTATACCTTCCCCTCTAATCTGTAGCTTCCAAGAACAAATTTAATTCTGATTGGATTTCATCCTGTGTGAACTTTATCATTTTGTTTTTATTTATTAACAAGAGTATCAATAGATTTAATGCATTTTATTATTATTTTTGTTTGATTTGTTTTCATCAATGAAATCATGCTGATTACTATAATTTAACTTCTACAAGTAGTCAAACGCCCTTTGGTATGTTTTGTTGAAGATTAGAACTCACAAGAGCAGCCCAAAGTCAGCTAGGCTACGCTCTAGTGCTTTTTCACCTTGAAGCAGAAATTGAAGAGGAAGGATGTGGACTAGTTTGGTTTGTAAGCTAATGATTTTCCACTGTGAAGGTTTTCTTTTAGGGTTGTCTCTTTTCTCCTCTTAAGCAAACTCATTATTGTAGAAGGCAACCTCTCAAAACCTGATTACCCACCAGCTATAATAGAGTATTGGGGATTTTCTTTTGTCCTTGTTGATTGTTTAGCTGTTGGTTTTTTCTTCTTCTTCTTCCTTGAGCAGGACAGCATCACTCTGATAGGAGCTGTGTTTGTTGTGTAAGTCTTGCAGGTTTTGTAAGTGAACAATACGCTAGGGTGGTTTGTTAACACAGTTTTGGATCATTCTGAAATCATCAGAGATCAACTATTCATGTGGAAATGAGATGCACCAGTAAGCAGATGACCAACAGATGAGATACAACAAGTCAATTCCGCAGTTCACAAATACAGTTACAAGGTTTGACCATGAACACGTTTTCGAAAAGCATTAAATGCCATTGTGCAGCACTGAAAAATGTTCTTTATGCATAAAAATAATGATGAAAACACACACGGAAACACACACACATACACAAAATATAAGTAGCTGCCTCTCAATATAGCTGCACTAATAACTTCCACTCTGCATTCAAATGGAAATCAGCTCATCATTCATTTCAATGAACATCTGCTCTGTGCGCGTGTGTGTGTGTGTGTGTGTGTGTGTGTGTGTGTGTGTGTGTGTGTGTGTGTGTGTGTGTGTGTGTGTGTGTGTGTGTGTGTGTGTGTGTGTGTGTGTGTGTGTGTGTGTGTGTGTGTGTGTGTGTGTGTGTGTGTGTGTGTGTGTGTGTGTGTGTGTGCGCGCGCGCGTATGCACGTAGTCAAGGACATTAACATTCACAGGGCCATAGCTCGCACAACTCACAGTGAACAAAACTCTTAGCGTGAACGGATACTCGTTAGGAAGCTCTTTGCGTCTGCACTTAACTGCCCATTATAGTGGGTAAGTACATCCATGGGGCCTCACACACACTCGTACACACCTTGTGATTCAGTGCATCAGATGTCTCAAATAGGTAATGGGTTGTAAAGCCACTATTGTTCCACAGTGAAGGGCTAACATTTCTGGCACTAGGTGCTTTGCTCATTTCTATCCCCTTTGTGTCACCACTTAAATTGAATCTAAATGTGTGTGTGTGTGCGTCAGTCTGTGCGTCACAATTTGATCTGTTTAAATAAATCTGGCTTTTTTCAGGGGGTCATTATAAGGTTGCTACCTCACAGTCTAGGGGTCGTTGTAGGTCATTATTGCTGTGCTGACTGTGTAGAAGAAGATAATACGTTTAGGCAATTACTACAGGTGTTTGGAACCAGAACAAAACCTAGTGAAACAGCAACAGACTTGTTAAGGCCAACAGACCCAACAGACAATCTCAGAAAAATAATAGATTAACAACATACTCTTGAAAAACCAGAGCTTTATGTCTAAAGAGAATTGCACTATGTCCACATTGCAGATCTTAAAGCACAATTCAGATTTATTTATTATTTTTTATTTTTTTTAAATCAGATTTTTTTTTTGTATAATCATTTATATTATACCGGCAGGGACGTACAGTGTTTACGGAAATAAATATGGAGGCGTCCAGTGTAGGACTGTGTGTCGCCCTGACAAATTTACTTTTCAACAGAAGTCAGGGCTTCATAACTTTAAAGCTGCAGTAAGTAAGTTTTTTTTTGGCATCATTCGGTCAAACATCCATGATCATCTTCGAGCATATTGTAATCCAAAGTCTTCTGAGTGGAAAGTAAAACTTTTCTCCTGGCCCTGTAAATGACATTAAAAAATTCAGGAGTGTGACGCTGGATTTCAGCCAATCAGAGATCTTTCTACAAACACGTGTGCTCCATGTGCTGTTTTGGGCATTACTATTGGCTGCATTCACGTACCGAGTGCAATGGCGGACGTTCCAGCAGAGGTCTCCATCAAGGCGTTAGGAACAACAGCTACACGGCAAATCAAGCGGAAAAAGACAGACCGAGGTGAAGAAGCAACATTTTAAAGGCTCAAACATACTTGGGAGGAACGGACCGCTTTGCGTCCCCGCTGATTTCTGTGACTGCAGAGGGTCCGCCGCACACACTGGTGTCAGAGGGAGAGTGATTACAGACGAGATACGTCACGTATCAAAGAACAGACGCAATTCAATGCTCGATAAATGAAACACTGAGAGACGTCAGACTTCTGCCCACGTTGGTCACAGTGATGTCCAACTATTTTCAACGTAAAGCCACTGTTTGATCCACTACACAGTATATAATAAGTGAAGCTGTCATATACAAAGGTTGGTGAAATGAACATGAGAGGATGGACCAGAAACTGCTCTCACACATATTTAAATGAGGCTCAACTTCAGTTCGAATTTGCTCACATCAGCTCCTTTATTTTTAAAACTGTGTATTATGTATAGGAAGCCACTGGTTCTGTTTCACTGCAAACATCTCTGTCTCCTCTTTATTGCAGGACGCTCTGAGGGGTTATTTCCTTAAACCTCCAGTGCATCACACTCAGTCACGCTTTAGAGTAGGTACCGTATTGATGATGGATGATGATGATGATGATAATGAGCTGATCATTTCTGAGCGCAGGAATGGAAGAAGTTAATAAACTCGGACTCGGACAGAAGAATGCGGCCGATCCTCGCAACAATCTGATCAGTAATCTGATTAAATTAACTTGTTACATTGTTTCGAATGAAAAGTGCACTTCATCATTTTCACGGAATTAAATGATTTTTACAGATGTTAGGAAAACTCCATGTTCCGTGATTTCTAGACAGCCCCTAAATGACATCATGGCCCAGTCTGCCTCCCTTGCTTCAGACCGCCTTCACTGACAGACTACGCGCTTTTGGTCTACTTACAAGGGGTAGGCGTGTCAGGAGCCTGGACTGGAGAATACATGCAGGAGAGAAGCGTGTAACTGCAGGTGCATAAAAAAAGCGCTTAAGTCCAGACGGGAGAATAGACCATTGTCTCTAATGAGAAAAAAAGTCTCTGAGTGTTCACGGCTACGGATACGTATCGGATGTAGGACCACATAATAAATGAAATAAAAAATTTGCTGTTCAGACTGTATTTAACTGATTGTATACAGGTCGCATACGGGCAAAAAGATCCGATTTGGGTCTCATTTGCTTGCAGAGTGTAGTAATATTCCAGGGTTTCCCTGTGATGTCACTCACTCAAGGTTGCAGCAGTGCTCAAGGTGAAAATGAGATCCACCCTTTTAAGATAATGGCTTTTAAGCCATAATCCAGAAATGTTGATTCTTACTTGTTTTGTGTCCAACTGCTCTGACCTTCCGCTGACCCAATCCAATGAAAATATCTGTTAAATCTACTTTCTTACAGGGAATTACAGGGAGAAGATTTTTCATCTCATGGAGTAAAGGAAGAACTCTGATTACAGAAACCCCCAAAGGTCAGAACAGCAGTATACAAAAAAAAGGTCCTGTAATGATACAGAACATGTCTCAAATTTTTCAAAACCTTTTACACTGGCAAGACAAAATAAGGAATTGGTCCTGCTTGGACTCTGATAGTCAGAGGCATTTTACAGTTATTTCCATTCCACATCTTTTTAAAATCAGTCACGGTTGCTCTATATTCCATTTCTTAATTCTGGCAAAGCAAGGCATTTTTGTTCAGCTTTCTTTAACAGGAATTCAGAAATTGCAGCTCATTTCTGTTTTAAGTGCATAAGAGTGACATGTAGAGAATTCTCCACTTTTCATATCTAAATTGAATCCAGGATTTGCAAGCTGAATCTTGAATGCCAAATGGCCCTGATTAGATCCATTTTGAGCAGTCTTATGAAAGGTAAAATGATAAACTTATTTAAGTGGCAGTAGATTTGTTTGAAATGTAACCTTGTTTTAGGTCCCATGTTACCTTTTCGTCAGGTTTCTCCTATTCTTACTCACTGTCAATTTGAATTTGCCAAAGAAACAAGGCGGAGTGGCTCCTTGTGAACTTGGTTCTACTTGGAAACTCCATAATTTCACGTTTATTGATAACTTTGACCTTTTTTGGAAACGTGCCGTTCTATTAAAAAAAGACGGTGCCCAGTCTAATTTACATAGAGCAAGTTAAATCTACGGTCTGTGATTCACTAGTTCCTCAACTAGTCTGGAACACTCGGATGGACTGATCAATGGTTCACAACTCAACTAGTCTGGAACACCCGGATGGACTGATCAATGGTTCACAACTCAACTAGTCTGGAACACCCGGATGGACTGATCAATGGTTCACAACTCAACTAGTCTGGCACACCCGGATGGACTGATCAATGGTTTGCGGCTCAACTAGTCTGGGACACTCGGATTGACTATCCTTCTATCCTTTTCTGTGTTGTTTCTCACAATGAACACTCATCTCTTTGAACACATTTGAATGATAGCTAAGCTTACGGATCATTTCTCCCGTACCTAAATAAAACTCACAGCTAGCAGCATGCAGTTTAACAAACACCAGCAGTGGTCATCCAGCAATGTGAGTCAGTCGGTATTTATAAACTAATTAGCTGTATTCTGATAGTTTGACCCAAATCCTGTCAGACCAGCACAGTCGTGTTCCAGCTGAGTAACACGACGGAGCCAAGATGCTCCAGGCTGACCTCACCTGCCACTCCCAGCTGCAGCTGTCGGTCCAGACTAATAGGTGGAATCTGCATGGGGTAATAATAACTGAAAGGGACAGAAAGTCTGTATTGGGACGAGCTGTGATGTATAAAGAACGCTTTAACCAGCTTAGACTGAAAGAGGGCAAGGTTAGGGCACGGCTTTAACAAAATGCCAGAGGATGGCTGAGCATTACATAATGTAGGAACACATCAATCAAAGCATATAACAGCTCTTTTATAATGTATGTATATGCAATATGTTTGTTATGTTTGTTACACTGTGTCATAGGCATTCAAGGATTTTACCATTTTTGTAAAACATACATTTTTTTTTTTAATTCTCATTGTGTCTGACTTATCAGGTTCAAACAATTCACTACTGTGGGAGTATCTGGGATGTGTATGGCTATTAAAAACACTGCACATTAATGTTGAACGTATATTGAACACATTGATGAATATCTTTTGTGTTTTTGCTTGTCTCCAGTAGCTTGAAATATTTGAAATGACCTTGTGATCAATGCAGAATAATATATTGGTCCCAGTTTATTATGAAACACAATTTAGTATACAATATTCTATGTGCATGGTTCGTAAAACTTACACATCTATTAGAGGTTAATTGGCAACTCGTATATAATGTGCTATAAATCTTTATTTTATGGTGCTACAGTATGTTTTTGTGGTATATAAAGAAGTATGTTGAAAATCTTTAAAATCAACCAAAAGTAAACAGATGGCAGGATCAAGGACAGTGAACACAGTCAGTGTGACATGTGAAGATGGTTGATTATGAACAAAGACTACTTGTGTTGATCGGGGGGGTCTTCCTCTTAATCCTACGACACACCACATAGCCTTCTACTTAGTGTACTCCACAGTAAGCAGCATTTCATAATTAAATATTTCCTTGACTAGGTTTTATCTTCTTCACTCATTGAATGGATTCCCTTAATACGCGCAGCATGAAATAAAGAATCATGGATGAATAATTTTAGCCTGGGTGTTGGTTTGAAAAATGTCTTATTTTATTATAAATACAATCCACATCAACAATCATCTGTTTTAGGCAGTATGGGAGCTTACAATAGATTCCGACACACTCAGTAAATTATCCAGTCTTTAGTCCATAGGATGGGGGACATTTAGGGGACACCTTAAACATGCAGCATACACAAATTGTCTGCATGTATGACTGTTGGCAAATCACAGCGCTAAAACGTCATAAATTATCAATGAACATTCATGGTTTGACGTTTGTCCTTGTACAAAGGGGAATTTCTAATGATGACTTTGTTATGTGACATTTCTCAATCTATGAGGCATTTAGTGTTCACTGTCGTGGGAAAAAGCCTGAACAGATTCCCTCATGCTGAGACGAGGAAATGTGGTGATTCTGAACATATGTCTGTGACTAATCACCACAGTTTTATCACTTTCCAGTGTTGGCCTCAGAATAAGCCGTCTGCCCTTAACAAAAGTAATGATTTCTAACGTTGGTGGCCAGTCACTCCTGTAAGGCCCTAAATAAGGGCCGGAAAGTCATGTGACATCTTTTTTTTATCTTCATTCACTATGTAATTTGTTTTCAATCCTGGATTAAAAAGCTTAAGAGACAAAAGACGGGTCAGGTTGATTTGATTCATCAAGCTCCAAGAGCTTCCATTATAAGCATGTGATCAGACAGAGAGAAATGAGGAGCAGCAGCACGTTGAACAGGATTAAACAGTCTGCACATACATGACGAAAGATCCTACAACCTCTAATCTTTAACACCGGACAGTTTGCAAAGGGAGCCGATGTAGGTTACATATTCCTCTTCTTTAACACTTTTTTGTATGTAATGTTTCTGCCTGTGTAGATCAAATGTGTAGCACATTTCCAGAGGTGTAAAAAGCAATGATATATCCTACTCAAGAAGAAGTACTATTACTTAGTTGAAATTGTACTTAAGTGCAAGTAAGTTATACATAAAATACTCAAGTACAAGTAAAAAGTAGCTCAATTAAATAGTACTCAAAATAAAAGTAACGAGGTATTTTCATCAACCACATTTTTTGGTAATAAATCTTACCATGGTTCGTTGCATACAGTAAACATCTGAGGTATAAATGTAAAAAGGAAAAGATTAAATCTTGCATAGTTGGAAGTTAATTCAATTTACACAAAGGGATCTGTATAAAATAAAAGGTTTGTCAAAATGTACAATTCTTTTAAGCATAGCTAAATTTAAGAAACTCTAAAACTGAGAAAATAACCTCCATCTAATGCTGTTTTGCCACTGTGCATTACGTCAAATCTGGTTAGACAGCTATGATGTGATGCATTTGATTGTTGTCTGGTCATTTCATTGTTTGTAGTTTCACAATGTCCATTTATTTGTTTTTGAATTTTAAATACTTTATTCATCCCAGAGGGAAATTCAGGTTTTTTGCACTATGTTATTTTTAGGGACATGCTTCTCATACACATCGGCTTGAATCACACACAAGCACAAACCGGAACTGTGGACATGCATTAATGTAGAGATGTCAGAGTGGGGCTGCTTTTACAATGAAGGGAGCACACAAAAGCAGTGTTGGGGTTTGTTGCCTTGCTCAAGGGCACCTTGGCAGTTCTCCAGAAGTGCCCTGGTACCTCTCCAGCTACCAGAACAACTTGCGTAGTTTTGGTCCGCACCAAGACTTGAACTGGCAACCCTCCAGTTCCCAACCCAAGTGCCTACGGACTGTAGTAGCAGTTGGGTGTAGAAATGTACTTAAGTACAAGTAAATGTAAATTGCAGGTTTAGAAATATACTAAAACAAGTTTGGATGAACTATGGCCGTCTCCGCGCCAAATAGCACGTACCACATTACCAAGAACTTAATCAAATGACTCGATTCCACAGAGTAAAAAAAGGTTTCCAAGAGGCTCTTGACATTGAATATCCATGTCAAATTACAGCCTGATTCAATGAGCATTAACGAAGGGAAAATGGGAAAAATGGGCCCTCCGGTATGTGTCAATGATTCGGTACCACCAACTGTCGCAATATTTGACTCACAAATAAATGAGAAAACAACTTTAATGAAAATAGCAGAAAAAAGGGGGGCCCTTGGGCCCCTAATCAAGTTATGCAACACATAATCGTAATCTACGTTGAATTACCTTTGAAAAGATATATCACACAACTGTGTTACCATGAATTTGGAAATTACCAGAAATGGGGGCCCAATCTCAAAAAAGGTCTCAGAGCGGCTCATCATATTTGTTTATAGAGTATTCATACCAAACTGCATTCTGATCTAACAAGAACTAAAAGTAGTAGTAATTTGAAAAATGTGGCACCCCCGTGACACGTACGGGGTAATGGGCCTCATTTATATATTGGTATGTGCCAATAATTCAGTACCACCAACCATCGTAATATTTGACTCGCAATAAAATGAGAAATGGACTTTTGTTTTTTGTTTTTTTTCCTTATGGGGCCCGTTGGGCTCTGAGCGTTGATGCGTACACATCCATAGATTATACCTACTAAATTTCGGCACAATCCGTTCACGAATGACAGAGGAGTAGCGATTTTAACTAGCGTACACAACAACAAGAACAAAGTGATTGGCGTTTTGAGTCCGGTAGCCTGGCCTAAAAAGTACAAGTACCCATAGAAGCAACTCAATTACAGAAACATGAGTACTTGTAATCCGTTACATTCACCTCTGCACATAAAAACCTCTTTTACCCAAAGACATTGACTACAGATATAAAAAAAAAAAATCACATTTACGGTATTTGTTGTTTGCATGAAAACACTCATTGTACACAGTATTATGTATATATATATATATATATATACACACACACATATTGGATTGGGTTCAAGACAAAATGAACTCGACATGAAGTATAAAAAAAAAAAAAAAAAAAGATGAAACTTGGTGCAATAGTCCAAGTATGCAGGAAATAAAGACGAAAATTGCACAAAGATTAGTCCTTGTGCTCTGCAACTGTGAGTAATCATCAGAGTGACTGCCTGGGGAGGGTGGGAGAGTCTCAGCATCGGCTGCTTTTGTCACCTACCATGAAGTAAATGTTTTACTGTCCAGGATGTGAAATGTCTGCAAATATATTGAGGCGTTTAGAAACTGACCCTATATTACCCCAGAACTGAGAACATTTCATAGAACTGTCTGTGTTTCGACAAGAGGAACCACGGGTGTAAATCTCACCAATAGTAATCAAAGCACCTATTGAGGAGAATAATGTTGAAATGGTCCAAATACCTTATTTGTAACCACTGCGGACGCCCAAAACTGAGCCTGAAAGATGTGCACGACACTTTCTACACAAAGATTGTGATTCATTAAAAAAAAAATTGCACGTAAATGTGTGCACCGATACGATAACGCCGATCCTGTCGCATCAACGTTTTGGAGATAATTGGCCGCGCCACTGGTGAGGTGGTGAGTTGAAGCCAGATTCATCTTATACATTTAATATGCTCACATATGAGAGTTATAGATTCACGTAATCATAAACTTTGTACATCTACTGAGTCAGCCATAACAAAAGGACAAAGTTCTACAGTGGTTGGATACAACTTTGTACCAATACAGGCTGTTGCTGTGTGAACACAAACGACCCAAATGAAACATGCAAATATTGTATCAATTTAGCATCTGAATCTGAACAAAGCAAACGAGCTACAGGTGTGAATACAGCCTCAGATTATGTCGGGCTGCATCGAAAATCTCCGATAAAATCATCTGATACAAGCGGTCCATCTTTTCCAGCACTTCTAATGGTCAGTTTTCACGACCTGCTGGTGGTGACTATTCTTCTCATTTTGAGTGATATCACTTGATCAAGCTTTTTTCCAACATTCCACACCACAAAATAAGTTTTAAAAGTATGTATATTAAGCACTGATATCAGATCGGATCAAATTGGTATCGGCCAATAGGCGAGATTGCAATATCGATATATATTTGGCACAACAACTATGACTGATAATACAATAGCCAATAATTGCAACTTTCTTAATTTTCTTTCTTAATTATTGGCCCTAAAATAAAATATATACTAAGCAAACAAAAAACATAGCACTTGGGTTCCAGTCTCAGAGGCTGACACAACACTAAACTTAGACGTAACAAAAGGATTTTAGAGATAAAGAAAACATGTCAAGTTTCCTTGTGTGTCGTCTGAAAAGCTGCCATGAAAATGACAGAATTTTCTATGGAAAATAAAACAGCCCCTGAACACACTTTTAATAGAACACGTCGTGAACAATACAGAGACCTTTCACAGTTCCAAAGTCATTCATTGCATTCCTCGTCCTTAAGGCAAACATATGTATGTCAAAAATGCATTTAGGGTTATAGGATTCAACTTTGTGCATTTAGTCATT